>NW_028284184.1:27500-47500 GCF_059516105.1 Syngnathus floridae | reverse complement strand
GTCTGCCGAGCGCTCGTGCTGTGGCCAGATCAGACCCGTAGGACGCTGGCCGGAAGGCGCTGGGGCAGAGCGGATCGCCGCGCGGCGGGACGGTCACGGAACGGTATTGACGGGGAGACGAGCTCGGGGAGAGCGAACTCGGCAACGGGGGTGGCACATCGGTTGGGCTCGAGCAGGCGGCTTAGGAGCAACCGCGAGGGAACACGGCGGGGTCCGGGGGAAAGGGCGACGGCCGCCCGCGACTCGTCACGGTAACCCAGGCGGGAAGCTGCGCTCCGTCCGAGTCAGACTCGGTCGTCGCGGCCCGGCTGAGGCTCGCTTGGTCGAGGGGGCGCGGCGCTGTGCCGGCGACTTTGCCCGCGCGAGGCACGTACGCTGTGGTCCGAAGGAAGAAGCGCGCGTCCCGAGTCAGACTCGGGCGCCGCAACCCGACGGTATCTCGCTGCGGCCAGGATGCGGAGTTGAGTCGGCACTGGGGGGATCCGGGAAGGACGAAGGGGCGGCGGCCAACAGTCGCAGCTCGTCGCCGCTGTCACCCAGACGGGAAGCTGCGCCCCGGCCGAGTCAGACTCGGTCGGTGCGGCCCGCTGCGGCCAGCTGGAGAGTGAGCTACGTGCCTGTACCGTGCTCCCGACGAACCGTCCCGGGGGGCTGGTGACGTCGCGCGATCGGCGCTTGATGCTGCGACCGGGAGGGAAGCTGCGCCCCGTCCGAGTCAGACTCGGTCGTTGCGGCCCACCCGAGCCCGCACGCCTCACGCGGAGGGGTCATACGCCCCGGCGGCCACGATAGACGTCCTCCCGCTTCGCGGTGGTCGGGAGGGCTTAGCGGATAGGTGCAGATGCGGGGGCGGCTTCCCGAGATAGCCGTCCCTAGGTTAGGCGAGGGTTTGAGAAACATCTTTCGCGGTAGACCGGCGCGGCCGGCGGACGCCCACGTGGCGTGCCGCGAGTCGGATCGCGCGCTCGGCCTCCGTTGATGACCGCTAGGTGCGTGCGTGGAATCGGGGCGTCTCGGTCTCGCTGCCGTACGGCTCGCGCTAGGCCTGCGGGGGCGGCGTCGGAGCGCGCGCTCGCGCGGCGGCCGTAGCGCTAGAGGGCGACCCGCAAGTGGGGAGGAACCGTCCACCCAACGCCGGCGCTAGCCGGGGCCGGTGGGGGCCCTACCAAGGCGGGTCATGGTCGCATGTCGGTCGGTCCGGCCTCTGTTTACCGAGGCGGCCGGCACCTCCATCTGCCTTGGATGCCCCGAATCCGCAGACTTTCCTCCGGCCTCAGCTTAACGAGACGGCCGTTGCCTCCATCCTTGGATGTTAACATTCGCAGAGTTTCAGCTCCGGGCTAGGGCGGGTGAAGTCGTCTCGAACCACGTGCCTGAAGGCCGCCTCGCGCCGGATGCAGGCCCCGCTCTGTCGTGCGGTGTGACCGTCCAACGCGGGCATCGCTAGATTAGCCGTGGCCACGATCCTTCCACACCGCGAGCCTTTCGCCCTCGGCCGGTGGTCGCTCAAAGCGCGGGCCGCTGATCCCGCTCCATCTCTCCGGCCTGTGTTTAAGGAGGCGGCCGCTCCTCCTTCCTTGGATGGACCATTCGCATATTTTTCGCCCGGCCTGTGTTTAAGGAGGCGGCCGGTCCTCCTTCCTTGGATGGACCATTCGCATATTTTTCGCCCGGCCTGTGTTTAAGGAGGCGGCCGGTAACTCCCTTTCTTGGATGAGACCCAACATTCGCATATTTTTCGCCCGGCCTGTGTTTAAGGAGGCGGCCGGTCCTCCCATTCTGCCAGTGTTCCTTGGACTTTGAAAATTTCAAAGTCTTTCCGCTCCGGGCTAGGGCGGGTGAGGTCGTCTCGAACCACGTGCCTGAAGGCCGCCTCGCGCCAGATGCGGCCCCGCTCTGTCGTGCGGTGTGACCGTCCAACGCGGGCATCGCTAGATTAGCCGTGGCCACGATCCTTCCACACCGCGAGCCTTTCGCCCTCGGCCGGTGTCGGTCAACGTGTGGGTGGGGGGGAAGGACGGCTGCCGGGAGCAGACAGCCGTCCCCGGGTGGGGTGTACAGTCCTTCCACCGCGGCCGCCGGGAGCAGACGGCCGTCGAGCGATTCTGCCATTGTTCCTAGGACTTTGTACATTTTAAAGACCCTCCGCGCGGGCCGCTGATCCCGCTCGGTCGCTCCGGCCTGTGTTTAAGGAGGCGGCCGGTCCTCCCATTCTGCCAGTGTTCCTTGGACTTTGAATATTTCAAAGTCTTTTCGCTCCGGGCTAGGGCGGGTGAGGTCGTCTCGAACCACGTGCCTGAAGGCCGCCTCGCGCCGGATGCAGGCCCCGCTCTGTCGTGCGGTGTGACCGTCCAACGCGGGCATCGCTAGATTAGCCGTGGCCACGATCCTTCCACACCGCGAGCCTTTCGCCCTCGGCCGGTGTCGGTCAACGTGTGGGGTGGGGGGGAAGGACGGCTGCCGGGAGCAGACAGCCGTCCCCGGGTGGGGTGTACAGTCCCTTCACCGCGGCCGCCGGGAGCAGACGGCCGTCGAGCGATTCTGCCATTGTCCCTAGGACTTTGTACATTTCAAAGACCCTGCGCGCGGGCCGCTGATCCCGCTCGGTCGCTCCGGCCTGTGTTTAAGGAGGCGGCCGGTCCTCCCATTCTGCCAGTGTTCCTTGGACTTTGAAAAGTCTTTCCGCTCCGGGCTAGGGCGGGTGAGGTCGTCTCGAACCACGTGCCTGAAGGCCGCCTCGCGCCGGATGCAGGCCCCGCTCTGTCGTGCGGTGTGACCGTCCAACGCGGGCATCGCTAGATTAGCCGTGGCCACGATCCTTCCACACCGCGAGCCTTTCGCCCTCGGCTGATGTTCAACCAACGTGTGGGGAGGGGGTTATGGACGGCTGCCGGGAGCAGACAGCCGTCCCCGGGAGGGGAGACTTCACGGCGGCCGCCGGGAGCAGACGGCCGTCGAGAGATTCTGCCAGTGTTCCTTGGACTTTGACTATTTCAAAGTCTTTCCGCTCCGGGCTAGGGCGGGTGAGGTCGTCTCGAACCACGTGCCTGAAGGCCGCCTCGCGCCGGATGCAGGCCCCGCTCTGTCGTGCGGTGTGACCGTCCAACGCGGGCATCGCTAGATTAGCCGTGGCCACGATCCTTCCACACCGCGAGCCTTTCGCCCTCGGCCGGTGTTCGCTCAACGCGCGGGCCGCTGATCCCGCTCCATCTCTCCGGCCTGTGTTTAAGGAGGCGGCCGGTCCTCCCATTCTGCCAGTGTTCCTTGGACTTTGAAAATTTCAAAGTCTTTCCGCTCCGGGCTAGGGCGGGTGAGGTCGTCTCGAGCCACGTGCCTGAAGGCCGCCTCGCGCCGGATGCAGGCCCCGCTCTGTCGTGCGGTGTGACCGTCCAACGCGGGCATCGCTAGATTAGCCGTGGCCACGATCCTTCCACACCGCGAGCCTTTCGCCCTCGGCTGGTGTTCGTCCAACGTGTGGGGAGGGGGTTAAGGACGGCTGCCGGGAGCAGACAGCCGTCCCCGGGAGGGGAGACTTCACGGCGGCCGCCGGGAGCAGACGGCCGTCGAGAGATTCTGCCAGCGTTCCTTGTACTTTGAATATTTCACAGCCGTGCTCGCACTTAGGAAATTTTCGAGCGCTGTGGCACTTAGACATTTTTCGTCAAGCGTGGCACTTAGAAATTTTTCGTCAAGAGAGGCACTTAGACATTTTTCGTCAAGAGTGACACTTAGAAAATTTTTCACTCTCTTTGTGCCTTCCAGGGTGCTGTGCAACCCTGCGTGTTGTGTTCCCACCGAGCAAGGGGCGCTGCTGGCGGCCATGACCAAGCGCTCGGCACCGGGCCCTTTCATTTTGTGGGGTAAATTATGCGCCCCCCATGCTCGTTCTGACTATATTTTGCGAAAGGGGGGTAAATCGTTGATGAGTACGCTGACTAGGGGGACCAACCATCGTACTCTGGCGCACCTGAAGACCAAAGTTGGTACTGCACCCTACCCCTGGTACCCCAACCCCTGGTACCTAAAGAGGGAGAGGCCGAATTTTCGCTTTCGGCGGCCGACCGCGGGAACCAGCCGAGGCGGACACTTTTCGGCTCAAGAGCCGTTGGCACTTAGAAAAAATTCGCACAAGTTGGCAGGACTTCCGGGGCCAGAGGCCGAATTTTCGCTTTTGGTGGCCGTTATGGGGAACCAGCCGAGGCGGACACTTTACGGCTGTTGAGTCGTTGGCACTTAGAAAAAATTCGCACAAGTTGGCAGGACTTCCAGAGCAAGAGGCCGAATTTTCGCTTTTGGTGGCCGTTATGGGGAACCAGCCGAGGCGGACACTTTACGGCTGTTGAGTCGTTGGCACTTAGAAAAAATTCGCACAAGTTGGCAGGACTTCCAGGAGAAGAGGCCGAATTTTCGCTTTTGGTGGCCGACCTGGGGAACCAGCCGAGGCGGACACTTTTCGGCTCAAGAGCCGTTGGCACTTAGAAAATATTTGCCAAACTTGGCTTGACTTCCAGGAGAAGAGGCCGAATTTTCGCTTTTGGTGGCCGACCTGGGGAACCAGCCGAGGCGGACACTTTTCGGCTCAAGAGCCGTTGGCACTTAGAAAATATTTGCCAAACTTGGCTTGACTTCCAGGAGAAGAGGCCGAATTTTCACTTTTGGTGGCCAACCTGGGGAACCAGCCGAGGCGGACACTTTACGCTGGTTGAGTCGTTGGCACTTAGAAAATATTTGCCAAACTTGGCTTGACTTCCAGGAGAAGAGGCCGAATTTTCACTTTTGGTGGCCGACCTGGGGAACCAGCCGAGGCGGACACTTTAGGCTGGTTGAGTCGTTGGCACTTAGAAAATATTCGCCAAACTTGGCTTGACTTCCAGGAGAAGAGGCCGAATTTTCACTTTTGGTGGCCGACCTGGGGAACCAGCCGAGGCGGACACTTTAGGCTGGTTGAGTCGTTGGCACTTAGAAAATATTTGCCAAACTTGGCCAGACTTCCAGGAGAAGAGGCCGAATTTTCACTTTTGGTGGCCGACCTGGGGAACCAGCCGAGGCGGACACTTTAGGCTGGTTGAGTCGTTGGCACTTAGAAAAGATTTGCCAAACTTGGCCAGACTTCCAGGAGAAGAGGCCGAATTTTCACTTTTGGTGGCCGTTATGGGGAACCAGCCGAGGCGGACACTTTACGCTGGTTGAGTCGTTGGCACTTAGAAAATATTTGCCAAACTTGGCTTGACTTCCAGGAGAAGAGGCCGAATTTTCACTTTTGTGGGCCGTTATGGGGAACCAGCCGAGGCGGACACTTTACGCTGGTCGAGTCGATGGCACTTAGAAAATATTCGCCAAACTTGGCTTGACTTCCAGGAGAAGAGGCCGAATTTTCACTTGTGGTACCCGACCTGGGGAACCAGCCGAGGCGGACACTTTAGGCTGGTTGAGTCGTTGGCACTTAGAAAATATTCGCCAAACTTGGCTTGACTTCCAGGAGAAGAGGCCGAATTTTCACTTTTGGTGGCCGACCTGGGGAACCAGCCGAGGCGGACACTTTAGGCTGGTTGAGTCGTTGGCACTTAGAAAATATTTGCCAAACTTGGCCAGACTTCCAGGAGAAGAGGCCGAATTTTCACTTTTGGTGGCCGACCTGGGGAACCAGCCGAGGCGGACACTTTAGGCTGGTTGAGTCGTTGGCACTTAGAAAATATTTGCCAAACTTGGCTTGACTTCCAGGAGAAGAGGCCGAATTTTCACTTTTCATGGCCGTTATGGGGAACCAGCCGAGGCGGACACTTTTCGGCTCAAGAGCCGTTGGCACTTAGAAAATATTTGCCAAACTTGGCTTGACTTCCAGGAGAAGAGGCCGAATTTTCACTTTTGGTGGCCGTTATGGGGAACCAGCCGAGGCGGACACTTTACGCTGGTTGAGTCGTTGGCACTTAGAAAATATTCGCCAAACTTGGCCAGACTTCCAGGAGAAGAGGCCGAATTTTCACTTTTGGTGGCCGACCTGGGGAACCAGCCGAGGCGGACACTTTACGGCTGTTGAGTCGTTGGCACTTAGAAAATATTTGCCAAACTTGGCTTGACTTCCAGGAGAAGAGGCCGAATTTTCACTTTTGGTGGCCGTTATGGGGAACCAGCCGAGGCGGACACTTTACGCTGGTCGAGTCGTTGGCACTTAGAAAATATTTGCCAAACTTGGCCAGACTTCCAGGAGAAGAGGCCGAATTTTCACTTTTGGTGGCCGACCTGGGGAACCAGCCGAGGCGGACACTTTACGCTGGTTGAGTCGTTGGCACTTAGAAAATATTCGCCAAACTTGGCCAGACTTCCAGGAGAAGAGGCCGAATTTTCACTTGTTCTGGCCGTTGTGGGGAACCAGCCGAGGCGGACACTTTACGCTGGTTGAGTCGTTGGCACTTAGAAAATATTCGCCAAACTTGGCCAGACTTCCAGGAGAAGAGGCCGAATTTTCACTTGTTCTGGCCGTTATGGGGAACCAGACGAGGCGGACACATCACCCCGCAAGTGCCGTTGGCACTTTGAAAATATTCGCCAAACTTGGCCAGACTTCCAGGAGAAGAGGCCGAATTTTCACTTGTTCTGGCCGTTATGGGGAACCAGACGAGGCGGACACATCACCCCGCAAGTGCCGTTGGCACTTTGAAAATATTCGCCAAACTTGGCCAGACTTCCAGGAGAAGAGGCCGAATTTTCACTTGTTCTGGCCGTTATGGGGAACCAGACGAGGCGGACACATCACCCCGCAAGTGCCGTTGGCACTTTGAAAATATTCGCCAAACTTGGCCGGACTTCCAGGAGAAGAGGCCGAATTTTCACTTGTTCTGGCCGACCTGGGGAACCAGACGAGGCGGACACATCACCCCGCAAGTGCCGTTGGCACTTTGAAAATATTCGCCAAACTTGGCCGGACTTCCAGGAGAAGAGGCCGAATTTTCACTTGTTCTGGCCGACCTGGGGAACCAGACGAGGCGGACACATCACCCCGCAAGTGCCGTTGGCACTTTGAAAATATTCGCCAAACTTGGCCGGACTTCCAGGAGAAGAGGCCGAATTTTCACTTTTTCTGGCCGACCTGGGGAACCAGACGAGGCGGACACATCACCCCGCAAGTGCCGTTGGCACTTTGAAAATATTCGAAACTTCCATCAAACACACATCGGCTTTTTCGCCGTCGCTGTCCGGCCTGGGCACCATCGTGGCTCGGACAGTTCGTGTGCCAGCTTCCGTTGGCACTTAGAACATTTTTCAAAATAAAAATAAACAGTCCTGCACATACGTGCCGACTATATTTTGCGAAAGGGGAGTAAACCGATGAGTACACTAACTAGGGGGACCAACAGACCGTAGTGGTCTCCCCTGGTACCTAAATGCATACCCCTGGTACCTCAGCGACTACCCCTGGTACCTAAATGCGTACCCCTGGTACCTCAGAGAGGCCGAATTTTCACATTCCGTGGCCGAACTAGGGAACCGGACGAGGCGGACACTTTTCCGGGAGAGACCCGATGGCACTTGGAAAATATTCGCTCAAGTTGGCAGGACTTCCAGAGCAAGAGGCCGAATTTTCACATTATGTGGCCGAACTAGGGAACCGGACGAGTCGGACACTTTTCCGGGAGAGACCCGATGGCACTTAGAAAATTTTCGCTCAAGTTGGCAGGACTTCCAGAGCAAGAGGCCGAATTTTCACATTATGTGGCCGAACTAGGGAACCGGACGAGTCGGACACTTTTCCGGGAGAGACCCGATGGCACTTAGAAAATATTCGCTCAAGTTGGCAGGACTTCCAGAGCGAGAGGCCGAATTTTCGCTCGTTCGGGCCGACTCGGGGAACCAGCCGAGTCGGACACTTTTCCGGGCAAGACCCGATGGCACTTAGAAAATATTCGCTCAAGTTGGCAGGACTTCCAGAGCGAGAGGCCGAATTTTCACATTCCGTGGCCGACTCGGGGAACCAGCCGAGTCGGACACTTTTCCGGGCAAGACCCGATGGCACTTAGAAAATATTCGCTCAAGTTGGCAGGACTTCCAGAGCAAGAGGCCGAATTTTCGCTCGTTCGGGCCGACTCGGGGAACCAGACGAGTCGGACACTTTTCCGGGCAAGACCCGATGGCACTTAGAAAATATTCGCTCAAGTTGGCAGGACTTCCAGAGCAAGAGGCCGAATTTTCACATTATGTGGCCGAACTAGGGAACCAGCCGAGTCGGACACTTTTCCGGGCAAGACCCGATGGCACTTAGAAAATATTCGCTCAAGTTGGCAGGACTTCCAGAGCAAGAGGCCGAATTTTCGCTCGTTCGGGCCGACTCGGGGAACCAGCCGAGTCGGACACTTTTCCGGGCAAGACCCGATGGCACTTAGAAAATATTCGCTCAAGTTGGCAGGACTTCCAGAGCAAGAGGCCGAATTTTCACATTCCGTGGCCGACTCGGGGAACCAGCCGAGTCGGACACTTTTCCGGGCAAGACCCGATGGCACTTAGAAAATATTCGCTCAAGTTGGCAGGACTTCCAGAGCAAGAGGCCGAATTTTCGCTCGTTCGGGCCGACTCGGGGAACCAGACGAGTCGGACACTTTTCCGGGCAAGACCCGATGGCACTTAGAAAATATTCGCTCAAGTTGGCAGGACTTCCAGAGCAAGAGGCCGAATTTTCACATTATGTGGCCGAACTAGGGAACCAGCCGAGTCGGACACTTTTCCGGGCAAGACCCGATGGCACTTAGAAAATATTCGCTCAAGTTGGCAGGACTTCCAGAGCAAGAGGCCGAATTTTCGCTCGTTCGGGCCGACTCGGGGAACCAGCCGAGTCGGACACTTTTCCGGGCAAGACCCGATGGCACTTAGAAAATATTCGCTCAAGTTGGCAGGACTTCCAGAGCAAGAGGCCGAATTTTCACATTCCGTGGCCGACTCGGGGAACCAGCCGAGTCGGACACTTTTCCGGGCAAGACCCGATGGCACTTAGAAAATATTCGCTCAAGTTGGCAGGACTTCCAGAGCAAGAGGCCGAATTTTCGCTCGTTCGGGCCGACTCGGGGAACCAGCCGAGTCGGACACTTTTCCGGGCAAGACCCGATGGCACTTAGAAAATATTCGCTCAAGTTGGCAGGACTTCCAGAGCAAGAGGCCGAATTTTCGCTCGTTCGGGCCGACTCGGGGAACCAGCCGAGTCGGACACTTTTCCGGGCAAGACCCGATGGCACTTAGAAAATATTCGCTCAAGTTGGCAGGACTTCCAGAGCAAGAGGCCGAATTTTCACATTATGTGGCCGAACTAGGGAACCAGCCGAGTCGGACACTTTTCCGGGCAAGACCCGATGGCACTTAGAAAATATTCGCTCAAATTGGCAGGACTTCCAGAGCAAGAGGCCGAATTTTCACTCGTTCGGGCCGACTCGGGGAACCAGCCGAGTCGGACACGTTACGGCCGAACACCCGTTGGCACTTAGAAAATATTCGCCAAAGTCGGCCGGACTTCCAGGCGAAGAGGCTGAATTTTCGCTCGTTCGGGCCGACTCGGGGAACCAGCCGAGTCGGACACATTACGGCCGAAAACCCGTTGGCACTTAGAAAATATTCGCCAAAGTCGGCCGGACTTCCAGGCGAAGAGCCTGAATTTTCACTTTTTCTGACCGACTCGGGGAACCAGCCGAGTCGGACACATTACGGTGTAACACCCGTTGGCACTTAGAAAATATTCGCCAAAGTTCGTTGGACCTCCAGGCGAAGAGGCCGAATTTTCGCTCGTTCGGGCCGACTCGGGGAACCAGCCGAGTCGGACACATTACGGCCGAACACCCGTTGGCACTTAGAAAATATTCGCCAAAGTTCGTCGGACTTCCAGGCGAAGAGGCCGAATTTTCGCTCGTTCGGGCCGACTCGGGGAACCAGCCGAGTCGGACACATTTCGGCGCAACACCCGTTGGCACTTAGAAAATATTCGCCCAAGTCGGCCGGACTTCCAGGCGAAGAGGCCGAATTTTCACTTTTTCTGGCCGACCGGAGGAACCAGCCGCGTCGGACACATTACGGTGTAACACCCGTTGGCACTTAGAAAATATTCGCCAAAGTTCGTCGGACCTCCAGAGCGAGAGGCCGAATTTTCACTTTTTCTGGCCGGCCGGAGAACCAGCCGAGGCGGACACATCACGCCGCTTTTGCCGTTGGCATATTCGAAACTTCCAGAATGGGCTTTTTCGCCGTCGCTGTCCGGCCTGGGCACCATCGTGGCTCGGACACGTCGTGTGCCAGCGTCCGCTGGCACTTAGAAAATTTTTCAAAATAAAAATAAACAGTCCTGCACATACGTGCCCACTATATTTTGCGAAAGGGGAGTAAACCGTCGATGAGTACGCTGACTAGTGGGACCAACCATCGCGCTCTGGCGCACCTGAAGACCAAAGTTGGTACTGCACCCTACCCCTGGTACCCAAACGGGGTAGAGGCCGATTTTTCGCATTTGGCGGCCGACCTAGGGAACCAGAAGAGGCGGACACTTTTCCGAGCAAGTGCCGATGGCACTTCCAGAGCGAGAGGCCGAATAATCGTAATTTGTGGCCGACTTGGGAACCAGCGAAGGCGGATAGGAAGTGGAGCGGGTCCCGCCGGCTGGTCCGCGGGCCAATTGCGGTCCCGCGAGTTAGCGATCGCGGTCCGGAATTCTAGCCGACTTGGGAACCAGCGAAGGCGGATAGGAAGTGGATTGGGTCCCGCCGGCTGGTCCGCGGGCCAATTGCGGTCCCGCGAGTTAGCGATTGCGGTCCGGAATTCTAGCCGACTTGGGAACCAGCGAAGGCGGATAGGAAGTCAAGTGGGTCCCGCCGGCTGGTCCGCGGGCCAATTGCGGTCCCGCGAGTTAGCGATCGCGGTCCGGAATTCTAGCCGACTTGGGAACCAGCGAAGGCGGATAGGAAGTCAAGCGGGTCCCGCCGGCTGGTCCGCGGGCCAATTGCGGTCCCGCGAGTTAGCGATCGCGGTCCGGAATTCTAGCCGGCCGGGGACCACCGCGAGGCGGATGGGTCTTCACCGAGGTCCCGCCGGCTGGTCCGCGGGCCATTTAGGGTCCCGCGAGTTACCGATCGCGGTCCGGAATTCTACCCGGCCAGGGACCACCGCGAGGCGGATGGGTGGTCACCGAGGTACCGCCGGCTGGTCCGCGGGCCATTTAGGGTCCCGCGAGTTAGCGATCGCGGTCCGGAATTCTAGCCGGCCAGGGACCACCGCGAGGCGGATGGGTGGTCACCGAGGTCCCGCCGGCTGGTCCGCGGGCCATTTAGGGTCCCGAGAGTTAGCGATCGCGGTCCGGAATTCTAGCCGGCCGGGGACCACCGCGAGGCGGATGGGTCTTCACCGAGGTCCCGCCGGCTGGTCCGCGGGCCATTTAGGGTCCCGCGAGTTAGCGATCGCGGTCCGGAATTCTACCCGGCCAGGGACCACCGCGAGGCGGATGGGTCTTCACCGAGGTCCCGCCGGCTGGTCCGCGGGCCATTTAGGGTCCCGCGAGTTACCGATCGCGGTCCGGAATTCTAGCCGGCCGGGGACCACCGCGAGGCGGATGGGTCTTCACCGAGGTCCCGCCGGCTGGTCCGCGGGCCATTTAGGGTCCCGCGAGTTACCGATCGCGGTCCGGAATTCTAGCCGGCCGGGGACCACCGCGAGGCGGATGGGTCTTCACCGAGGTCCCGCCGGCTGGTCCGCGGGCCATTTAGGGTCCCGCGAGTTACCGATCGCGGTCCGGAATTCTACCCGGCCGGGGACCACCGCGAGGCGGATGGGTCTTCACCGAGGTCCCGCCGGCTGGTCCGCGGGCCATTTAGGGTCCCGCGAGTTACCGATCGCGGTCCGGAATTCTAGCCGGCCGGGGACCACCGCGAGGCGGATGGGTCTTCACCGAGGTCCCGCCGGCTGGTCCGCGGGCCATTTAGGGTCCCGCGAGTTACCGATCGCGGTCCGGAATTCTAGCCGGCCGGGAACCACCGCGAGGCGGATGGGTGCTCACCGAGGTCCCGCCGGCTGGTCCGCGGGCCATTTAGGGTCCCGCGAGGTACCGATCGCGGTCCGGAATTCTACCCGGCCGGGGACCACCGCGAGGCGGATGGGTGGTCACCGAGGTCCCGCCGGCTGGTCCGCGGGCCATTTAGGGTCCCGCGAGTTAGCGATCGCGGTCCGGAATTCTAGCCGGCCGGGAACCACCGCGAGGCGGATGGGTGCTCACCGAGGTCCCGCCGGCTGGTCCGCGGGCCATTTAGGGTCCCGCGAGGTACCGATCGCGGTCCGGAATTCTAGCCGGCCGGGGACCACCGCGAGGCGGATGGGTCTTCAATGAGGTCCCGCCGGCTGGTCCGCGGGCCATTTAGGGTCCCGCGAGTTAGCGATCGCGGTCCGGAATTCTAGCCGGCCGGGAACCACCGCGAGGCGGATGGGTGCTCACCGAGGTCCCGCCGGCTGGTCCGCGGGACATTTAGGGTCCCGCGATGGTACCGATCGCGGTCCGGAATTCTACCCGGCCGGGGACCACCGCGAGGCGGATGGGTGGTCACCGAGGTCCCGCCGGCTGGTCCGCGGGCCATTTAGGGTCCCGCGAGTTAGCGATCACGGTCCGGAATTCTAGCCGGCCGGGAACCACCGCGAGGCGGATGGGTGCTCACCGAGGTCCCGCCGGCTGGTCCGCGGGCCATTTAGGGTCCCGCGAGGTACCGATCGCGGTCCGGAATTCTACCCGGCCGGGGACCACCGCGAGGCGGATGGGTGGTCACCGAGGTCCCGCCGGCTGGTCCGCGGGCCATTTAGGGTCCCGCGAGTTAGCGATCGCGGTCCGGAATTCTAGCCGGCCCGGAGCCACCCAGAGGCCGTGCACACGCGCCGGGTGGCCGGAAATACCTCCAGCCGAGCGGACATGCACTTTGTAAGCACCTTGGACGAGATGGCTGAGCCTTACTCGACTTCCAGCACCCCGGCTAAGCGTTCTCCACGGCCCGCTGTGCTTCCAGAAGACCTCCAGCCGGTCCTCATGGTGCTTTACTCCTCACTCTCTAAGCCGGCCCAGGCTTCCACCACCCCGGCTAAGCGTTCTCCACGGCCCGCTGTGCTTCCAGAAGACCTCCAGACGGTCCTCATGGTGCTTTACTCCTCACTCTTTAAGCCGAACGAGGCTTCCAGCACCCCGGCTAAGCATTTTACGCGGCCCGCCGAGCCTCCACAGCACTTCCAGCCGGTTCCACGGCTGCTTTCCTCCTCACTGTTTAAGCCGAACGAGGCTTCCAGAGCCCCGGCTAAGCGTTTTGCGCGGCCCGCTGAGCTTCCAGAGCACCTCCAGCCGGTTCCCCGGCTGCTTTCCTCCTCACTTTCTAAGCCGCCCGAGGCTTCCAGAGCCCCGGCTAAGCGTTCTCCACGTCCCGTTGATCTCCCCGGAGGTCGTAACGGGGAATTACCTCCCTCCAGCGGACACGGCGGGTAAATACGCCACCTCTCGCACTTAGCGCACACACCCGTTGCTGCGCGTCCGGTGGCACTTTGAGCGGCCAAACGGCGGGAGTAACAGTCACTCTCTTAAGTTAGGCTCATTTGACATTTTCTTGAACGGTTCGTGGATAAATATGTGATATATACTACATATGATCGCATTTATAGTCAAATCATATTGAAATATTCTCCGGGTGCTTTCCACCTCACTTCCTAAGCCGAACGAGGCTTCCAGAGCCCCGGCTAAGCGTTTTACGCGGCCCGCTGAACTTCCACAGCACCTCCAGCCGGTTCCCCGAGTGCTTTCCTCCTCACTTTATAAGCCGAACGAGGCTTCCAGAGCCCCGGCTAAGCGTTTTACGCGGCCCGCTGAACTTCCAGAGCACCTCCAGCCGCTTCTCCGGGTGCTTTTCTCCTCACTTTCTAAGCCGCCCGAGGCTTCCAGAGCCCCGGCTAAGCGTTCTCCGCGTCCCGCTGATCTTCCCGGAGCTTGTAACGGGGAAATACCTCCCTCTAGCGGACACGGCGGGTAAATACGCCACCTCTCGCACTTAGCGCACACTCGCGTTGCTGCGCGTCCGGTGGCACTCTGAGCGGCCAAACGGCGGGAGTAACAGTCACTCTCTTAAGGTAGGCTCACTTGAGATTTTTTTAACCGCCCGCGGAGGCGACCGGGACCACCGGGACAGCCGGGAGGCCGTGCGCGCGGGCCAAGTGGCCGAAAATAGCTCCAGGCCGACCGGATCGGCTAGTTGTAAGCACCGCGGATGAGATCGCGGAGCATTATTCGACTTCCAGCGGCCGGTGCGCTTACGCACGCCGCCCGGAACCTCCGGGAGGCCGTGCGCATGCGCAAGTGGCCGAAAATAGCTCCAGCCCAGCGGATCTGCACTTTACAAGCTCCGCGGATGAGATCGCGGAGCTTTATCCGACTTCCAGCGGCCGGTGCGCTCGCGCACTCCACCCGGCACCTCCGGGAGGCCGTGCGCATGCGCAAGTGGCCGAAAATAGCTCCAGCCCAGCGGATCTGCACTTTACAAGCTCCGCGGATGAGATCGCGGAGCTTTATCCGACTTCCAGCGGCCGGTGCGCTCGCGCACTCCACCCGGCACCTCCGGGAGGCCGTGCGCGCGCGCCAAGTGGCCCAAAATAGCTCCAGCCCAGCGGATCTGCACTTTACAAGCACCGCGGATGAGATCGCGGAGCTTTGTTCGACTTCCAGCGGCCGGCGCGCCCGACGAGCGGACCAGGTGACGGTCCAGCTCCACCCGGTACCTCGCACGGCCCGCTTCTCCCCCCCCCGCGCGGACTTCCGAGCGCTCGGGGAGACGTTCGGAAGCCGCCGGTGACGTTGGAGCGGGGAAATACCTCCCTCCAGCGGACACGGCGAGTAAATACACCTTCGGCCAAACGGCGGGAGTAACTATGACTCTCTTAAGGTAGCGGCACTCGACATCTTTTTAGCGGTTCGTGGACGACCCGGCCGGTTCTCGGGGGTGCTTTTTCTCCTAACTCTCGACGCCCGAGGAGGCTTCCAGAGCCCCGGCTAAGCGTTTTACGCGGCCCGCTGAACTTCCAAAGCACCTCCAGCCGGTTCCCCGGCTGCTTTCCTCCTCACTTTCTAAGCCGCCCGAGGCTTCCAGAGCCCCGGCTAAGCGTTTTACGCGGCCCGCTGAGCTTCCACAGCACCTCCAGCCGGTTCTCATGAGGCTTTCCTCCTAACTCTTGACGCCCGAGGAGGCTTCCAGAGCCTCGGATAAGCGTTTTACGCGGCCCGCTGAGCTTCCACAGCACCTCCAGCCGGTTCTCATGATGCATTCCTCCTCACTCTTTAAGCCGAACGAGGCTTCCAGAGCCTCGGCTAAGCGTTTTACGCGGCCCGCTGGACTTCCACAGCACCCCCAGCCGGTTCTTATGATGCTTTCCTCCTAACTCTTGACGCCCGAGGAGGCTTCCAGCACCCCGGCTAAGCGTTTTACGCGGCCCGCCGAGCTTCCACAGCACCTCCAGCCGGTTCTCATGAGGCTTTCCTCCTAACTCTTGACGCCCGAGGAGGCTTCCAGAGCCTCGGCTAAGCGTTTTACGCAGCCCACTGAGCTTCCACAGCACCTCCAGCCGGTTCCCCCAGTACTTTCCTCCTCACTCTTTAAGCCGAACGAGGCTTCCAGAGCCCCGGCTAAGCGTTTTACGCGGCCCGCTGGACTTCCAGAGCACCCCCAGCCGGCCCTCACAATGCTTTCCTCCTAACTCTTGACGCCCGAGGAGGCTTCCAGAGCCCCGGCTAAACGTTTTACGCGGTCCGCTGAACTTCCAGAGCACCTCCAGCCGGTTCCCCGGCTGCTTTCCTCCTCGCTTTATAAGCCGAACGAGGCTTCCAGAGCCCCGGCTAAGCGTTTTACGCGGCCCGCTGAGCTTCCGGAGCACTTCCAGCCGGTTCCCCGGGTGCTTTCCTCCTCACTGTTTAAGCCGAACGAGGCTTCCAGAGCCCCGGCTAAGCGTTTTACGCGGGCCGCTGAGCTTCCAGAGCACCTCCAGCCGGTTCCCCGAGTGCTTTCCACCTCACTTTCTAAGCCGAACGAGGCTCCCAGCACCCCGGCTAAGCGTTCTCCGCGTCCCGCTGATCTTCCCGGAGCTTGTAACGGGGAAATACCTCCCTCTAGCGGACACGGCGGGTAAATACGCCACCTCTCGCACTTAGCGCACACACCCGTTGCTGCGCGTCCGGTGGCACTTTGAGCGGCCAAACGGCGGGAGTAACTGTCACTCTCTTAAGGTAGGCCCACTTGAGATTTTTTTAACCGTCCGCGGAGGCGACCGGGACCACCGGGACAGCCGGGAGGCCGTGCGCGCGGGCCAAGTGGCCGAAAATAGCTCCAGGCCGACCGGATCGGCTAGTTGTAAGCACCGCGGATGAGATCGCGGAGCATTATTCGACTTCCAGCGGCCGGTGCGCTCGCGCACTCCACCCGGCACGCCGCCCGGAACCTCCGGGAGGCCGTGCGCGCGCGCCAAGTGGCCCAAAATAGCTCCAGCCCAGCGGATCGGCTGTTTACAAGCACCGCGGATGAGATCGCGGAGCATTATTCGACTTCCAGCGGCCCGTGCGCTTACGCACGCCGCCCGGAACCTCCGGGAGGCCGTGCGCATGCGCAAGTGGCCGAAAATAGCTCCTAGCCGACCGGATCTGCACTTTACAAGCACCGCGGATGAGATCGCGGAGCTTTATCCGACTTCCAGCGGCCGGTGCGCTCGCGCACTCCACCCGGCACCTCCGGGAGGCCGTGCGCATGCGCCAAGTGGCCGAAAATAGCTCCAGGCCGACCGGATCTGCACTTTACAAGCTCCGCGGATGAGATCGCGGAACTTCATCCGACTTCCAGCGGCCGGTGCGCTCGCGCACTCCACCCGGCACCTCCGGGAGGCCGTGCGCGCGCGCCAAGTGGCCCAAAATAGCTCCAGCCCAGCGGATCTGCACTCCGCGGATGAGATCGCGGAGCTTTTTTCGACTTCCAGCGGCCGGCGCGCACGACGAGCGGACCCGGTGACGGTCCAGCTCCACCCGGTACCTCGCACGGCCCGCTTCTCCCCCCCGCGCGGACTTCCGAGCGCTCGGGGAGACGTTCGGAAGCCGCCGGTGCCGTTGGAGCGGGGAAATACCTCCCTCCAGCGGACACGGCGAGTAAATACACCTTCGGCCAAACGGCGGGAGTAACTATGACTCTCTTAAGGTAGAGGCACTCGACATCTTTTTCACGGTTCGTGGAGGACCCGGCCGGTTCTCGGGGGTGCTTTTTCTCCTAACTCTTGACCCCCGAGGAGGCTTCCAGAGCCCCGGCTAAGCGTTTTACGCGGCCCGCTGAGCTTCCACCGCACCTCCAGCCGGTTCCACGGGTGCTTTCCTGCTCACTGTTTAAGCCGAACGAGGCTTCCAGAGCCCCGGCTAAGCGTTTTACGCGGCCCGCCGAGCCTCCACAGCACTTCCAGGCGGTTCTCCGGGTGCTTCACTCCTCACTCTTTAAGCCGAACGAGGCTTCCAGAGACCCGGCTAAGCGTTTTACGCGGCCCGCCGAGCTTCCACAGCACCTCCAGCCGGTTCTCATGGGGCTTTCCTCCTAACTCTTGAAGCCCGAGGAGGCTTCCAGAGCCTCGGCTAAGCGTTTTACGCGGCCCGCCGAGCTTCCACAGCACCTCCAGCCGGTTCTCATGATGCATTCCTCCTCACTCTTGACGCCCGAGGAGGCTTCCAGAGCCCCGGCTAAGCGTTTTACGCGGCCCGCTGGACTTCCAGAGCACCTCCAGCCGGTTCCCCGGGTGCTCCCATCCTCACTGTTTAAGCCGAACGAGGCTTCCAGAGCCCCGGCTAAGCGTTTTACGCGGCCCGCTGGACTTCCAGAGCACCTCCAGCCGGTTCTCCGGGTGCTCCCATCCTCACTGTTTAAGCCGAACGAGGCTTCCAGAGCCCCGGCTAAGCGTTTTACGCGGCCCGCTGGACTTCCAGAGCACCTCCAGCCGGTTCTCCGGGTGCTCCCATCCTCACTGTTTAAGCCGAACGAGGCTTCCAGAGCCCCGGCTAAGCGTTTTACGCGGCCCGCTGAACTTCCCCAGCACCCCCAGCCGGTTCCCCGAGTGCTTTCCTCCTCACTCTTGACGCCCGAGGAGACTTCCAGCACCCCGGCTAAGCGTTTTACGCGGCCCGCTGAGCTTCCGGAGCACCTCCAGCCGGTTCTCATGGGGCTTTCCTCCTAACTCTTGACCCCCGAGGAGGCTTCCAGAGCCCCGGCTAAGCGTTTTACGCGGCCCGCCGAGCTTCCAAAGCACCTCCAGCCGGTTCTCATGATGCATTCCTCCTCACTCTTTAAGCCGAACGAGGCTTCCAGAGCCCCGGCTAAGCGTTTTACGCGGCCCGCTGAACTTCCCCAGCACCCCCAGCCGGTTCCCCGAGTGCTTTCCTCCTCACTTTATAAGCCGAACGAGGCTTCCAGCGCCCCGGCTAAGCGTTCTCCGCGTCCCGGTGATCTTCCCGGAGGTCGTAACGGGGAAATACCTCCCTCCAGCGGACACGGAGAGAAATTACACCGCCTCTCGCACAGAGGCGGGTAAACGGCGGGAGTAACTATGACTCTCTTAAGGTAGCCTGACTTGACATCTCTTTAACGGTTCGTGGATAAATACATGATATATACTACATATGATCGCATTTAAAGCCAAATAATACAAAATGAGCATTCGGTTATAAACACTGTATTCATCATGTTTATAGGCGATGTTAATATTTATATGTTTAATGTTTATAGGTGATGTTAATATTTATATATTTAATGTTTATAGGGGATGTTAATATTTATATATTTATTTTGTACATCATGTTATAGTTATACGACACTCGCTATTGGATCATGATGTGATCGTATCGGCGGGAGTCGGCCCGGGCTCCGGGTGAAGAGGCCGAATTCTCGCCACTCGCGGCCGACCGGGGAACCAGCAGAGGCGGACGCATCGCGGCGCGAGAGCCCTTGGCACTTAGAAAAAATTTGGCAAAAGTTGCTCCGTGCTCCAGGTGAAGAGGCCGAATTCTCGCCACTCGCGGCCGACCGGGGAACCAGCAGAGGCGGACGCATCGCGGCGCGAGAGCCCTTGGCACTTAGAAAAAAATTGGCAAAAGTCGCTCCGGGTGAAGAGGCCGAATTCTCGCCACTCGCGGCCGACCGGGGAACCAGCAGAGGCGGACGCATCGCGGCGCAAGAGCCCTTGGCACTTAGAAAAAAATTGGCAAAAGTCGCTCCGCGCTCCAGGTGAAGAGGCCGAATTCTCGCCACTCGTGGCCGACCAGGGAACCAGCAGAGGCGGACGCATCGCGGCGCGAGAGCCCTTGGCACTTAGAAAAATTTTCGCAAAAGTCGCTCCGCGCTCCAGGTGAAGAGGCCGAATTCTCGCCACTCGCGGCCGACCGGGGAACCAGCGAAGGCGGGTAAGCTTTCAAGAGAGCCCCGCCGGCTGGTCCGCGGGCCGAACGTGGTCCCGTAACGTACCCACAGCGGACGCCGTCCCACGCCCGGTAAGAACCACCGAGAGGCGGATACGCTCTCCGACGAGCCCCGCCGGCCGGTCCGCGGCGGGAAATGCGCCCTCTGGCGGACACGCCGTTGTAAATGAATGGGCTTTGGCACTTAGTGCATTTTCGCAAAAGTCGCTCCGCGCTCCGGGCGAAGAGGCCGAATTCTCGCTACTCGTGGCCGACCAGGGAACCAGCGAAGGCGGGTAAACTCTCAAGAGAGCCCCGCCGGCTGGTCCGCGGGCCAATAATGGTCCCGTCACCTACCGACAGCGGACGCCGACCCACGCCCGGCAAGGACCACCGAGAGGCGGATAACGGCGCACACCGCGAACGGCGGGTGGCGGTCGCTGGGTGGCGGTCGGGGGGTGGCGGTCGGGGGGTGGCGGTCGGGGATGGTGCTTGGGGATGGTGCTTGGGGACCGGTGGCGCCGGAGGCGCACACCGCGAACGGCTGGTGGCGGTCGGC
>NW_028284184.1:0-15000 GCF_059516105.1 Syngnathus floridae | reverse complement strand
CCCGGCCTGTGTTTAAGGAGGCGGCCGGTAACTCCCTTTCTTGGATGAGACCCAACATTCGCATATTTTTCGCCCGGCCTGTGTTTAAGGAGGCGGCCGGTCCTCCCATTCTGCCAGTGTTCCTTGGACTTTGAAAATTTCAAAGTCTTTCCGCTCCGGGCTAGGGCGGGTGAGGTCGTCTCGAACCACGTGCCTGAAGGCCGCCTCGCGCCAGATGCGGCCCCGCTCTGTCGTGCGGTGTGACCGTCCAACGCGGGCATCGCTAGATTAGCCGTGGCCACGATCCTTCCACACCGCGAGCCTTTCGCCCTCGGCCGGTGTCGGTCAACGTGTGGGTGGGGGGGAAGGACGGCTGCCGGGAGCAGACAGCCGTCCCCGGGTGGGGTGTACAGTCCTTCCACCGCGGCCGCCGGGAGCAGACGGCCGTCGAGCGATTCTGCCATTGTTCCTAGGACTTTGTACATTTTAAAGACCCTCCGCGCGGGCCGCTGATCCCGCTCGGTCGCTCCGGCCTGTGTTTAAGGAGGCGGCCGGTCCTCCCATTCTGCCAGTGTTCCTTGGACTTTGAATATTTCAAAGTCTTTTCGCTCCGGGCTAGGGCGGGTGAGGTCGTCTCGAACCACGTGCCTGAAGGCCGCCTCGCGCCGGATGCAGGCCCCGCTCTGTCGTGCGGTGTGACCGTCCAACGCGGGCATCGCTAGATTAGCCGTGGCCACGATCCTTCCACACCGCGAGCCTTTCGCCCTCGGCCGGTGTCGGTCAACGTGTGGGGTGGGGGGGAAGGACGGCTGCCGGGAGCAGACAGCCGTCCCCGGGTGGGGTGTACAGTCCCTTCACCGCGGCCGCCGGGAGCAGACGGCCGTCGAGCGATTCTGCCATTGTCCCTAGGACTTTGTACATTTCAAAGACCCTGCGCGCGGGCCGCTGATCCCGCTCGGTCGCTCCGGCCTGTGTTTAAGGAGGCGGCCGGTCCTCCCATTCTGCCAGTGTTCCTTGGACTTTGAAAAGTCTTTCCGCTCCGGGCTAGGGCGGGTGAGGTCGTCTCGAACCACGTGCCTGAAGGCCGCCTCGCGCCGGATGCAGGCCCCGCTCTGTCGTGCGGTGTGACCGTCCAACGCGGGCATCGCTAGATTAGCCGTGGCCACGATCCTTCCACACCGCGAGCCTTTCGCCCTCGGCTGATGTTCAACCAACGTGTGGGGAGGGGGTTATGGACGGCTGCCGGGAGCAGACAGCCGTCCCCGGGAGGGGAGACTTCACGGCGGCCGCCGGGAGCAGACGGCCGTCGAGAGATTCTGCCAGTGTTCCTTGGACTTTGACTATTTCAAAGTCTTTCCGCTCCGGGCTAGGGCGGGTGAGGTCGTCTCGAACCACGTGCCTGAAGGCCGCCTCGCGCCGGATGCAGGCCCCGCTCTGTCGTGCGGTGTGACCGTCCAACGCGGGCATCGCTAGATTAGCCGTGGCCACGATCCTTCCACACCGCGAGCCTTTCGCCCTCGGCCGGTGTTCGCTCAACGCGCGGGCCGCTGATCCCGCTCCATCTCTCCGGCCTGTGTTTAAGGAGGCGGCCGGTCCTCCCATTCTGCCAGTGTTCCTTGGACTTTGAAAATTTCAAAGTCTTTCCGCTCCGGGCTAGGGCGGGTGAGGTCGTCTCGAGCCACGTGCCTGAAGGCCGCCTCGCGCCGGATGCAGGCCCCGCTCTGTCGTGCGGTGTGACCGTCCAACGCGGGCATCGCTAGATTAGCCGTGGCCACGATCCTTCCACACCGCGAGCCTTTCGCCCTCGGCTGGTGTTCGTCCAACGTGTGGGGAGGGGGTTAAGGACGGCTGCCGGGAGCAGACAGCCGTCCCCGGGAGGGGAGACTTCACGGCGGCCGCCGGGAGCAGACGGCCGTCGAGAGATTCTGCCAGCGTTCCTTGTACTTTGAATATTTCACAGCCGTGCTCGCACTTAGGAAATTTTCGAGCGCTGTGGCACTTAGACATTTTTCGTCAAGCGTGGCACTTAGAAATTTTTCGTCAAGAGAGGCACTTAGACATTTTTCGTCAAGAGTGACACTTAGAAAATTTTTCACTCTCTTTGTGCCTTCCAGGGTGCTGTGCAACCCTGCGTGTTGTGTTCCCACCGAGCAAGGGGCGCTGCTGGCGGCCATGACCAAGCGCTCGGCACCGGGCCCTTTCATTTTGTGGGGTAAATTATGCGCCCCCCATGCTCGTTCTGACTATATTTTGCGAAAGGGGGGTAAATCGTTGATGAGTACGCTGACTAGGGGGACCAACCATCGTACTCTGGCGCACCTGAAGACCAAAGTTGGTACTGCACCCTACCCCTGGTACCCCAACCCCTGGTACCTAAAGAGGGAGAGGCCGAATTTTCGCTTTCGGCGGCCGACCGCGGGAACCAGCCGAGGCGGACACTTTTCGGCTCAAGAGCCGTTGGCACTTAGAAAAAATTCGCACAAGTTGGCAGGACTTCCGGGGCCAGAGGCCGAATTTTCGCTTTTGGTGGCCGTTATGGGGAACCAGCCGAGGCGGACACTTTACGGCTGTTGAGTCGTTGGCACTTAGAAAAAATTCGCACAAGTTGGCAGGACTTCCAGAGCAAGAGGCCGAATTTTCGCTTTTGGTGGCCGTTATGGGGAACCAGCCGAGGCGGACACTTTACGGCTGTTGAGTCGTTGGCACTTAGAAAAAATTCGCACAAGTTGGCAGGACTTCCAGGAGAAGAGGCCGAATTTTCGCTTTTGGTGGCCGACCTGGGGAACCAGCCGAGGCGGACACTTTTCGGCTCAAGAGCCGTTGGCACTTAGAAAATATTTGCCAAACTTGGCTTGACTTCCAGGAGAAGAGGCCGAATTTTCGCTTTTGGTGGCCGACCTGGGGAACCAGCCGAGGCGGACACTTTTCGGCTCAAGAGCCGTTGGCACTTAGAAAATATTTGCCAAACTTGGCTTGACTTCCAGGAGAAGAGGCCGAATTTTCACTTTTGGTGGCCAACCTGGGGAACCAGCCGAGGCGGACACTTTACGCTGGTTGAGTCGTTGGCACTTAGAAAATATTTGCCAAACTTGGCTTGACTTCCAGGAGAAGAGGCCGAATTTTCACTTTTGGTGGCCGACCTGGGGAACCAGCCGAGGCGGACACTTTAGGCTGGTTGAGTCGTTGGCACTTAGAAAATATTCGCCAAACTTGGCTTGACTTCCAGGAGAAGAGGCCGAATTTTCACTTTTGGTGGCCGACCTGGGGAACCAGCCGAGGCGGACACTTTAGGCTGGTTGAGTCGTTGGCACTTAGAAAATATTTGCCAAACTTGGCCAGACTTCCAGGAGAAGAGGCCGAATTTTCACTTTTGGTGGCCGACCTGGGGAACCAGCCGAGGCGGACACTTTAGGCTGGTTGAGTCGTTGGCACTTAGAAAAGATTTGCCAAACTTGGCCAGACTTCCAGGAGAAGAGGCCGAATTTTCACTTTTGGTGGCCGTTATGGGGAACCAGCCGAGGCGGACACTTTACGCTGGTTGAGTCGTTGGCACTTAGAAAATATTTGCCAAACTTGGCTTGACTTCCAGGAGAAGAGGCCGAATTTTCACTTTTGTGGGCCGTTATGGGGAACCAGCCGAGGCGGACACTTTACGCTGGTCGAGTCGATGGCACTTAGAAAATATTCGCCAAACTTGGCTTGACTTCCAGGAGAAGAGGCCGAATTTTCACTTGTGGTACCCGACCTGGGGAACCAGCCGAGGCGGACACTTTAGGCTGGTTGAGTCGTTGGCACTTAGAAAATATTCGCCAAACTTGGCTTGACTTCCAGGAGAAGAGGCCGAATTTTCACTTTTGGTGGCCGACCTGGGGAACCAGCCGAGGCGGACACTTTAGGCTGGTTGAGTCGTTGGCACTTAGAAAATATTTGCCAAACTTGGCCAGACTTCCAGGAGAAGAGGCCGAATTTTCACTTTTGGTGGCCGACCTGGGGAACCAGCCGAGGCGGACACTTTAGGCTGGTTGAGTCGTTGGCACTTAGAAAATATTTGCCAAACTTGGCTTGACTTCCAGGAGAAGAGGCCGAATTTTCACTTTTCATGGCCGTTATGGGGAACCAGCCGAGGCGGACACTTTTCGGCTCAAGAGCCGTTGGCACTTAGAAAATATTTGCCAAACTTGGCTTGACTTCCAGGAGAAGAGGCCGAATTTTCACTTTTGGTGGCCGTTATGGGGAACCAGCCGAGGCGGACACTTTACGCTGGTTGAGTCGTTGGCACTTAGAAAATATTCGCCAAACTTGGCCAGACTTCCAGGAGAAGAGGCCGAATTTTCACTTTTGGTGGCCGACCTGGGGAACCAGCCGAGGCGGACACTTTACGGCTGTTGAGTCGTTGGCACTTAGAAAATATTTGCCAAACTTGGCTTGACTTCCAGGAGAAGAGGCCGAATTTTCACTTTTGGTGGCCGTTATGGGGAACCAGCCGAGGCGGACACTTTACGCTGGTCGAGTCGTTGGCACTTAGAAAATATTTGCCAAACTTGGCCAGACTTCCAGGAGAAGAGGCCGAATTTTCACTTTTGGTGGCCGACCTGGGGAACCAGCCGAGGCGGACACTTTACGCTGGTTGAGTCGTTGGCACTTAGAAAATATTCGCCAAACTTGGCCAGACTTCCAGGAGAAGAGGCCGAATTTTCACTTGTTCTGGCCGTTGTGGGGAACCAGCCGAGGCGGACACTTTACGCTGGTTGAGTCGTTGGCACTTAGAAAATATTCGCCAAACTTGGCCAGACTTCCAGGAGAAGAGGCCGAATTTTCACTTGTTCTGGCCGTTATGGGGAACCAGACGAGGCGGACACATCACCCCGCAAGTGCCGTTGGCACTTTGAAAATATTCGCCAAACTTGGCCAGACTTCCAGGAGAAGAGGCCGAATTTTCACTTGTTCTGGCCGTTATGGGGAACCAGACGAGGCGGACACATCACCCCGCAAGTGCCGTTGGCACTTTGAAAATATTCGCCAAACTTGGCCAGACTTCCAGGAGAAGAGGCCGAATTTTCACTTGTTCTGGCCGTTATGGGGAACCAGACGAGGCGGACACATCACCCCGCAAGTGCCGTTGGCACTTTGAAAATATTCGCCAAACTTGGCCGGACTTCCAGGAGAAGAGGCCGAATTTTCACTTGTTCTGGCCGACCTGGGGAACCAGACGAGGCGGACACATCACCCCGCAAGTGCCGTTGGCACTTTGAAAATATTCGCCAAACTTGGCCGGACTTCCAGGAGAAGAGGCCGAATTTTCACTTGTTCTGGCCGACCTGGGGAACCAGACGAGGCGGACACATCACCCCGCAAGTGCCGTTGGCACTTTGAAAATATTCGCCAAACTTGGCCGGACTTCCAGGAGAAGAGGCCGAATTTTCACTTTTTCTGGCCGACCTGGGGAACCAGACGAGGCGGACACATCACCCCGCAAGTGCCGTTGGCACTTTGAAAATATTCGAAACTTCCATCAAACACACATCGGCTTTTTCGCCGTCGCTGTCCGGCCTGGGCACCATCGTGGCTCGGACAGTTCGTGTGCCAGCTTCCGTTGGCACTTAGAACATTTTTCAAAATAAAAATAAACAGTCCTGCACATACGTGCCGACTATATTTTGCGAAAGGGGAGTAAACCGATGAGTACACTAACTAGGGGGACCAACAGACCGTAGTGGTCTCCCCTGGTACCTAAATGCATACCCCTGGTACCTCAGCGACTACCCCTGGTACCTAAATGCGTACCCCTGGTACCTCAGAGAGGCCGAATTTTCACATTCCGTGGCCGAACTAGGGAACCGGACGAGGCGGACACTTTTCCGGGAGAGACCCGATGGCACTTGGAAAATATTCGCTCAAGTTGGCAGGACTTCCAGAGCAAGAGGCCGAATTTTCACATTATGTGGCCGAACTAGGGAACCGGACGAGTCGGACACTTTTCGGGAGAGACCCGATGGCACTTAGAAAATTTTCGCTCAAGTTGGCAGGACTTCCAGAGCAAGAGGCCGAATTTTCACATTATGTGGCCGAACTAGGGGAACCGGACGAGTCGGACACTTTTCCGGGAGAGACCCGATGGCACTTAGAAAATATTCGCTCAAGTTGGCAGGACTTCCAGAGCGAGAGGCCGAATTTTCGCTCGTTCGGGCCGACTCGGGGAACCAGCCGAGTCGGACACTTTTCCGGGCAAGACCCGATGGCACTTAGAAAATATTCGCTCAAGTTGGCAGGACTTCCAGAGCGAGAGGCCGAATTTTCACATTCCGTGGCCGACTCGGGGAACCAGCCGAGTCGGACACTTTTCCGGGCAAGACCCGATGGCACTTAGAAAATATTCGCTCAAGTTGGCAGGACTTCCAGAGCAAGAGGCCGAATTTTCGCTCGTTCGGGCCGACTCGGGGAACCAGACGAGTCGGACACTTTTCCGGGCAAGACCCGATGGCACTTAGAAAATATTCGCTCAAGTTGGCAGGACTTCCAGAGCAAGAGGCCGAATTTTCACATTATGTGGCCGAACTAGGGAACCAGCCGAGTCGGACACTTTTCCGGGCAAGACCCGATGGCACTTAGAAAATATTCGCTCAAGTTGGCAGGACTTCCAGAGCAAGAGGCCGAATTTTCGCTCGTTCGGGCCGACTCGGGGAACCAGCCGAGTCGGACACTTTTCCGGGCAAGACCCGATGGCACTTAGAAAATATTCGCTCAAGTTGGCAGGACTTCCAGAGCAAGAGGCCGAATTTTCACATTCCGTGGCCGACTCGGGAACCAGCCGAGTCGGACACTTTCCGGGCAAGACCCGATGGCACTTAGAAAATATTCGCTCAAGTTGGCAGGACTTCCAGAGCAAGAGGCCGAATTTTCGCTCGTTCGGGCCGACTCGGGAACCAGACGAGTCGGACACTTTTCCGGGCAAGACCCGATGGCACTTAGAAAATATTCGCTCAAGTTGGCAGGACTTCCAGAGCAAGAGGCCGAATTTTCACATTATGTGGCCGAACTAGGGAACCAGCGAGTCGGACACTTTTCCGGGCAAGACCCGATGGCACTTAGAAAATATTCGCTCAAGTTGGCAGGACTCCAGAGCAAGAGGCCGAATTTTCGCTCGTTCGGGCCGACTCGGGGAACCAGCCGAGTCGGACACTTTTCCGGGCAAGACCCGATGGCACTTAGAAAATATTCGCTCAAGTTGGCAGGACTTCCAGAGCAAGAGGCCGAATTTTCACATTCCGTGGCCGACTCGGGGAACCAGCCGAGTCGGACACTTTTCCGGCAAGACCCGATGGCACTTAGAAAATATTCGCTCAAGTTGGCAGGACTTCCAGAGCAAGAGGCCGAATTTTCGCTCGTTCGGGCCGACTCGGGGAACCAGCCGAGTCGGACACTTTTCCGGGCAAGACCCGATGGCACTTAGAAAATATTCGCTCAAGTTGGCAGGACTTCCAGAGCAAGAGGCCGAATTTTCGCTCGTTCGGGCCGACTCGGGGAACCAGCCGAGTCGGACACTTTTCCGGCAAGACCCGATGGCACTTAGAAAATATTCGCTCAAGTTGGCAGGACTTCCAGAGCAAGAGGCCGAATTTTCACATTATGTGGCCGAACTAGGGAACCAGCCGAGTCGGACACTTTTCGGGCAAGACCCGATGGCACTTAGAAAATATTCGCTCAAATGGCAGGACTTCCAGAGCAAGAGGCCGAATTTTCACTCGTTCGGGCCGACTCGGGGAACCAGCCGAGTCGGACACGTTACGGCCGAACACCCGTTGGCACTTAGAAAATATTCGCCAAAGTCGGCCGACTTCCAGGCGAAGAGGCTGAATTTTCGCTCGTTCGGGCCGACTCGGGGAACCAGCCGAGTCGGACACATTACGGCCGAAAACCCGTTGGCACTTAGAAAATATTCGCCAAAGTCGGCCGGACTTCCAGGCGAAGAGCCTGAATTTCACTTTTTCTGACCGACTCGGGGAACCAGCCGAGTCGGACACATTACGGTGTAACACCCGTTGGCACTTAGAAAATATTCGCCAAAGTTCGTTGGACCTCCAGGCGAAGAGGCCGAATTTTCGCTCGTTCGGGCCGACTCGGGGAACCAGCCGAGTCGGACACATTACGGCCGAACACCCGTTGGGCACTTAGAAAATATTCGCCAAAGTTCGTCGGACTTCCAGGCGAAGAGGCCGAATTTTCGCTCGTTCGGGCCGACTCGGGGAACCAGCCGAGTCGGACACATTTCGGCGCAACACCCGTTGGCACTTAGAAAATATTCGCCCAAGTCGGCCGGACTTCCAGGCGAAGAGGCCGAATTTTCACTTTTTCTGGCCGACCGGAGGAACCAGCCGCGTCGGACACATTACGGTGTGTAACACCCGTTGGCACTTAGAAAATATTCGCCAAAGTTCGTCGGACCTCCAGAGCGAGAGGCCGAATTTTCACTTTTTCTGGCCGGCCGGAGAACCAGCCGAGGCGGACACATCACGCCGCTTTTGCCGTTGGCATATTCGAAACTTCCAGAATGGGCTTTTTCGCGTCGCTGTCCGGCCTGGGCACCATCGTGGCTCGGACACGTCGTGTGCCAGCGTCCGCTGGCACTTAGAAAATTTTTCAAAATAAAATAAACAGTCCTGCACATACGTGCCCACTATATTTTGCGAAAGGGGAGTAAACCGTCGATGAGTACGCTGACTAGTGGGACCAACCATCGCGCTCTGGCGCACCTGAAGACCAAAGTTGGTACTGCACCCTACCCCTGGTACCCAAACGGGGTAGAGGCCGATTTTTCGCATTTGGCGGCCGACCTAGGGAACCAGAAGAGGCGGACACTTTTCCGAGCAAGTGCCGATGGCACTTCCAGAGCGAGAGGCCGAATAATCGTAATTTGTGGCCGACTTGGGAACCAGCGAAGGCGGATAGGAAGTGGAGCGGGTCCCGCCGGCTGGTCCGCGGGCCAATTGCGGTCCCGCGAGTTAGCGATCGCGGTCCGGAATTCTAGCCGACTTGGGAACCAGCGAAGGCGGATAGGAAGTGGATTGGGTCCCGCCGGCTGGTCCGCGGGCCAATTGCGGTCCCGCGAGTTAGCGATTGCGGTCCGGAATTCTAGCCGACTTGGGAACCAGCGAAGGCGGATAGGAAGTCAAGTGGGTCCCGCCGGCTGGTCCGCGGGCCAATTGCGGTCCCGCGAGTTAGCGATCGCGGTCCGGAATTCTAGCCGACTTGGGAACCAGCGAAGGCGGATAGGAAGTCAAGCGGGTCCCGCCGGCTGGTCCGCGGGCCAATTGCGGTCCCGCGAGTTAGCGATCGCGGTCCGGAATTCTAGCCGGCCGGGGACCACCGCGAGGCGGATGGGTCTTCACCGAGGTCCCGCCGGCTGGTCCGCGGGCCATTTAGGGTCCCGCGAGTTACCGATCGCGGTCCGGAATTCTACCCGGCCAGGGACCACCGCGAGGCGGATGGGTGGTCACCGAGGTACCGCCGGCTGGTCCGCGGGCCATTTAGGGTCCCGCGAGTTAGCGATCGCGGTCCGGAATTCTAGCCGGCCAGGGACCACCGCGAGGCGGATGGGTGGTCACCGAGGTCCGCCGGCTGGTCCGCGGGCCATTTAGGGTCCCGAGAGTTAGCGATCGCGGTCCGGAATTCTAGCCGGCCGGGGACCACCGCGAGGCGGATGGGTCTTCACCGAGGTCCCGCCGGCTGGTCCGCGGGCCATTTAGGGTCCCGCGAGTTAGCGATCGCGGTCCGGAATTCTACCCGGCCAGGGACCACCGCGAGGCGGATGGGTCTTCACCGAGGTCCCGCCGGCTGGTCCGCGGGCCATTTAGGGTCCCGCGAGTTACCGATCGCGGTCCGGAATTCTAGCCGGCCGGGGACCACCGCGAGGCGGATGGGTCTTCACCGAGGTCCCGCCGGCTGGTCCGCGGGCCATTTAGGGTCCCGCGAGTTACCGATCGCGGTCCGGAATTCTAGCCGGCCGGGGACCACCGCGAGGCGGATGGGTCTTCACCGAGGTCCCGCCGGCTGGTCCGCGGGCCATTTAGGGTCCGCGAGTTACCGATCGCGGTCCGGAATTCTACCCGGCCGGGGACCACCGCGAGGCGGATGGGTCTTCACCGAGGTCCCGCCGGCTGGTCCGCGGGCCATTTAGGGTCCCGCGAGTTACCGATCGCGGTCCGGAATTCTAGCCGGCCGGGGACCACCGCGAGGCGGATGGGTCTTCACCGAGGTCCCGCCGGCTGGTCCGCGGGCCATTAGGGTCCCGCGAGTTACCGATCGCGGTCCGGAATTCTAGCCGGCCGGGAACCACCGCGAGGCGGATGGGTGCTCACCGAGGTCCCGCCGGCTGGTCCGCGGGCCATTTAGGGTCCCGCGAGGTACCGATCGCGGTCCGGAATTCTACCCGGCCGGGGACCACCGCGAGGCGGATGGGTGGTCACCGAGGTCCCGCCGGCTGGTCCGCGGGCCATTTAGGGTCCCGCGAGTTAGCGATCGCGGTCCGGAATTCTAGCCGGCCGGGAACCACCGCGAGGCGGATGGGTGCTCACCGAGGTCCCGCCGGCTGGTCCGCGGGCCATTTAGGGTCCCGCGAGGGTACCGATCGCGGTCCGGAATTCTAGCCGGCCGGGGACCACCGCGAGGCGGATGGGTCTTCAATGAGGTCCCGCCGGCTGGTCCGCGGGCCATTTAGGGTCCCGCGAGTTAGCGATCGCGGTCCGGAATTCTAGCCGGCCGGGAACCACCGCGAGGCGGATGGGTGCTCACCGAGGTCCCGCCGGCTGGTCCGCGGGACATTTAGGGTCCCGCGAGGTACCGATCGCGGTCCGGAATTCTACCCGGCCGGGGACCACCGCGAGGCGGATGGGTGGTCACCGAGGTCCCGCCGGCTGGTCCGCGGGCCATTTAGGGTCCCGCGAGTTAGCGATCACGGTCCGGAATTCTAGCCGGCCGGGAACCACCGCGAGGCGGATGGGTGCTCACCGAGGTCCCGCCGGCTGGTCCGCGGGCCATTTAGGGGTCCCGCGAGGTACCGATCGCGGTCCGGAATTCTACCCGGCCGGGGGACCACCGCGAGGCGGATGGGTGGTCACCGAGGTCCCGCCGGCTGGTCCGCGGGCCATTTAGGGTCCCGCGAGTTAGCGATCGCGGTCCGGAATTCTAGCCGGCCCGGAGCCACCCAGAGGCCGTGCACACGCGCCGGGTGGCCGGAATACCTCCAGCCGAGCGGACATGCACTTTGTAAGCACCTTGGACGAGATGGCTGAGCCTTACTCGACTTCCAGCACCCGGCTAAGCGTTCTCCACGGCCCGCTGTGCTTCCAGAAGACCTCCAGCCGGTCCTCATGGTGCTTTACTCCTCACTCTCTAAGCCGGCCCAGGCTTCCACCACCCCGGCTAAGCGTTCTCCACGGCCCGCTGTGCTTCCAGAAGACCTCCAGACGGTCCTCATGGTGCTTTACTCCTCACTCTTTAAGCCGAACGAGGCTTCCAGCACCCCGGCTAAGCATTTTACGCGGCCCCGCCGAGCCTCCACAGCACTTCCAGCCGGTTCCACGGCTGCTTTCCTCCTCACTGTTTAAGCCGAACGAGGCTTCCAGAGCCCCGGCTAAGCGTTTTGCGCGGCCCGCTGAGCTTCCAGAGCACCTCCAGCCGGTTCCCCGGCTGCTTTCCTCCTCACTTTCTAAGCCAGCCCGAGGCTTCCAGAGCCCCGGCTAAGCGTTCTCCACGTCCCGTTGATCTCCCCGGAGGTCGTAACGGGAATTACCTCCCTCCAGCGGACACGGCGGGTAAATACGCCACCTCTCGCACTTAGCGCACACACCCGTTGCTGCGCGTCCGGTGGCACTTTGAGCGGCCAAACGGCGGGAGTAACAGTCACTCTCTTAAGTTTAGGCTCATTTGACATTTTCTTGAACGGTTCGTGGATAAATATGTGATATATACTACATATGATCGCATTTATAGTCAAATCATATTGAAATATTCTCCGGGTGCTTTCCACCTCACTTCCTAAGCCGAACGAGGCTTCCAGAGCCCCGGCTAAGCGTTTTACGCGGCCCGCTGAACTTCCACAGCACCTCCAGCCGGTTCCCCGAGTGCTTTCCTCCTCACTTTATAAGCCGAACGAGGCTTCCAGAGCCCCGGCTAAGCGTTTTACGCGGCCCCGCTGAACTTCCAGAGCACCTCCAGCCGCTTCTCCGGGTGCTTTTCTCCTCACTTTCTAAGCCGCCCGAGGCTTCCAGAGCCCCGGCTAAGCGTTCTCCGCGTCCGCTGATCTTCCCGGAGCTTGTAACGGGAAATACCTCCCTCTAGCGGACACGGCGGGTAAATACGCCACCTCTCGCACTTAGCGCACACTCGCGTTGCTGCGGCGTCCGGTGGCACTCTGAGCGGCCAAACGGCGGGAGTAACAGTCACTCTCTTAAGGTAGGCTCACTTGAGATTTTTTTAACCGCCCGCGGAGGCGACCGGGACCACCGGGACAGCCGGGAGCCGTGCGCGCGGGCCAAGTGGCCGAAAATAGCTCCAGGCCGACCGGATCGGCTAGTTGTAAGCACCGCGGATGAGATCGCGGAGCATTATTCGACTTCCAGCGGCCGGTGCGCTTACGCACGCCGCCCGGAACCTCCGGGGAGGCCGTGCGCATGCGCAAGTGGCCGAAAATAGCTCCAGCCCAGCGGATCTGCACTTTACAAGCTCCGCGGATGAGATCGCGGAGCTTTATCCGACTTCCAGCGGCCGGTGCGCTCGCGCACTCCACCCGGCACCTCCGGGAGGCCGTGCGCATGCGCAAGTGGCCGAAAATAGCTCCAGCCCAGCGGATCTGCACTTTACAAGCTCCGCGGATGAGATCGCGGAGCCTTTATCCGACTTCCAGCGGCCGGTGCGCTCGCGCACTCCACCCGGCACCTCCGGGAGGCCGTGCGCGCGCGCCAAGTGGCCCAAAATAGCTCCAGCCCAGCGGATCTGCACTTTACAAGCACCGCGGATGAGATCGCGGAGCTTTGTTCGACTTCCAGCGGCCGGCGCGCCCGACGAGCGGACCAGGTGACGGTCCAGCTCCACCCGGTACCTCGCACGGCCCGCTTCTCCCCCCCCGCGCGGACTTCCGAGCGCTCGGGGAGACGTTCGGAAGCCGCCGGTGACGTTGGAGCGGGAAATACCTCCCTCCAGCGGACACGGCGAGTAAATACACCTTCGGCCAAACGGCGGGAGTAACTATGACTCTCTTAAGGTAGCGGCACTCGACATCTTTTTAGCGGTTCGTGGACGACCGGCCGGTTCTCGGGGGTGCTTTTTCTCCTAACTCTCGACGCCCGAGGAGGCTTCCAGAGCCCCGGCTAAGCGTTTTAACGCGGCCCGCTGAACTTCCAAAGCACCTCCAGCCGGTTCCCCGGCTGCTTTCCTCCTCACTTTCTAAGCCGCCCGAGGCTTCCAGAGCCCCGGCTAAGCGTTTTACGCGGCCCGCTGAGCTTCCACAGCACCTCCAGCCGGTTCTCATGAGGCTTTCCTCCTAACTCTTGACGCCCGAGGAGGCTTCCAGAGCCTCGGATAAGCGTTTTACGCGGCCCGCTGAGCTTCCACAGCACCTCCAGCCGGTTCTCATGATGCATTCCTCCTCACTCTTTAAGCCGACGAGGCTTCCAGAGCCTCGGCTAAGCGTTTTACGCGGCCCGCTGGACTTCCACAGCACCCCCAGCCGGTTCTTATGATGCTTTCCTCCTAACTCTTGACGCCCGAGGAGGCTTCCAGCACCCCGGCTAAGCGTTTTTACGCGGCCCGCCGAGCTTCCACAGCACCTCCAGCCGGTTCTCATGAGGCTTTCCTCCTAACTCTTGACGCCCGAGGAGGCTTCCAGAGCCTCGGCTAAGCGTTTTACGCAGCCCACTGAGCTTCCACAGCACCTCCAGCCGGTTCCCCCAGTACTTCCTCCTCACTCTTTAAGCCGAACGAGGCTTCCAGAGCCCCGGCTAAGCGTTTTACGCGGCCCGCTGGACTTCCAGAGCACCCCCAGCCGCCCTCACAATGCTTTCCTCCTAACTCTTGACGCCCCGAGGAGGCTTCCAGAGCCCCGGCTAAACGTTTTACGCGGTCCGCTGAACTTCCAGAGCACCTCCAGCCGGTTCCCCGGCTGCTTTCCTCCTCGCTTTATAAGCCGAACGAGGCTTCCAGAGCCCCGGCTAAGCGTTTTACGCGGCCCGCTGAGCTTCCGGAGCACTTCCAGCCGGTTCCCCGGGTGCTTTCCTCCTCACTGTTTAGCCGAACGAGGCTTCCAGAGCCCCGGCTAAGCGTTTTACGCGGGCCGCTGAGCTTCCAGAGCACCTCCAGCCGGTTCCCCGAGTGCTTTCCACCTCACTTTCTAAGCCGAACGAGGCTCCCAGCACCCCGGCTAAGCGTTCTCCGCGTCCCGCTGATCTTCCCGGAGCTTGTAACGGGGAAATACCTCCCTCTAGCGGACACGGCGGGTAAATACGCCACCTCTCGCACTTAGCGCACACACCCGTTGCTGCGCGTCCGGTGGCACTTTGAGCGGCCAAACGGCGGGAGTAACTGTCACTCTCTTAAGGTAGGCCCACTTGAGATTTTTTTAACCGTCCGCGGAGGCGACCGGGACCACCGGGACAGCCGGGAGGCCGTGCCGCGCGGGCCAAGTGGCCGAAAATAGCTCCAGCCGACCGGATCGGCTAGTTGTAAGCACCGCGGATGAGATCGCGGAGCATTATTCGACTTCCAGCGGCCGGTGCGCTCGCGCACTCCACCCGGCACGGCCGCCCGGAACCTCCGGGAGGCCGTGCGCGCGCGCCAAGTGGCCCAAAATAGCTCCAGCCCAGCGGATCGGCTGTTTACAAGCACCGCGGATGAGATCGCGGAGCATTATTCGACTTCCAGCGGCCCGTGCGCTTACGCACGCCGCCCGGAACCTCCGGGAGGCCGTGCGCATGCGCAAGTGGCCGAAATAGCTCCTAGCCGACCGGATCTGCACTTTACAAGCACCGC
>NW_028284183.1:45000-50676 GCF_059516105.1 Syngnathus floridae | reverse complement strand
GGACCACCGGGACAGCCGGGAGGCCGTGCGCGCGGGCCAAGTGGCCGAAAATAGCTCCAGGCCGACCGGATCGGCTAGTTGTAGGCACCGCGGATGAGATCGCGGAGCATTATTCGACTTCCAGCGGCCCGTGCGCTCACGCACGCCGCCCGGCACCTCCGGGAGGCCGTGCGCATGCGCAAGTTGCCGAAAATAGCTCCTAGCCGACCGGATCGGCTGTTTGTGAGCACCGCGGATGAGATCGCGGAGCTTCATCCGACTTCCAGCGGCCGGTGCGCTCGCGCACTCCACCCGGCACCTCCGGGAGGCCGTGCGCGCGCGCCAAGTGGCCCAAAATAGCTCCAGCCCAGCGGATCTGCACTCCGCGGATGAGATCGCGGAGCTTTTTTCGACTTCCAGCGGCCGGCGCGCACGACGAGCGGACCCGGTGACGGTCCAGCTCCACCCGGTACCTCGCACGGCCCGCTTCTCCCCCCCGCGCGGACTTCCGAGCGCTCGGGGAGACGTTCGGAAGCCGCCGGTGACGTTGGAGCGGGGAAATACCTCCCTCCAGCGGACACGGCGAGTAAATACACCTTCGGCCAAACGGCGGGAGTAACTATGACTCTCTTAAGGTAGCGGCACTCGACATCTTTTTCACGGTTCGTGGACGACCCGGCCGGTTCTCGGGGGTGCTTTTTCTCCTAACTCTTGACCCCCGAGGAGGCTTCCAGAGCCCCGGCTAAGCGTTTTACGCGGCCCGCTGAACTTCCACAGCACCTCCAGCCGGTTCTCCGGGTGCTCCCATCCTCACTGTTTAAGCCGAACGAGGCTTCCAGAGCCCCGGCTAAGCGTTTTACGCGGCCCGCCGAGCTTCCACAGCACCTCCAGCCGGTTCTCATGATGCATTCCTCCTCACTTTCTAAGCCGAACGAGGCTTCCAGAGCCTCGGCTAAGCGTTTTACGCGGCCCGCTGAGCTTCCACAGCACCTCCAGCCGGTTCCCCGGGTGCTTTCCTCCTCACTATTTAAGCCGAACGAGGCTTCCAGAGCCTCGGCGAAGCGTTTTACGCGGCCCGCTGGACTTCCAGAGCACCTCCAGCCGGTTCCCCGGGTGCTTTCCTTCTCACTGTTTAAGCCGAACTAGGCTTCCAGAGCCCCGGCTAAGCGTTTTACGCGGCCCGCCGAGCCTCCACAGCACTTCCAGGCGGTTCTCCGGGTGCTTCACTCCTCACTCTTTAAGCCGAACGAGGCTTCCAGAGCCCCGGCTAAGCGTTTTACGCGGCCCGCTGAGCTTCCACCGCACCTCCAGCCGGTTCCCCGAGTGCTTTACTCCTCACTTTCTAAGCCGAACGAGGCTTCCAGAGCCCCGGCTAAGCGTTCTCCGCGTCCCGCTGATCTTCCCGGAGCTTGTAACGGGGAAATACCTCCCTCTAGCGGACACGGCGGGTAAATACGCCACCTCTCGCACTTAGCGCACACTCGCGTTGCTGCGCGTCTGATGGCACTTTGAGCGGCCAAACGGCGGGAGTAACTGTCACTCTCTTATGGTAGGCTCACTTGAGATTTTTTTAACCGTCCGCGGAGGCTACCGGGACCACCGGGACAGCCGGGAGGCCGTGCGCGCGGGCCAAGTGGCCGAAAATAGCTCCAAGCCCAGCGGATCGGCTGTTTGCAAGCACCGCGGATGAGATCGCGGAGCTTTATCCGACTTCCAGCGGCCGGTGCGCTCGCGCACTCCACCCGGCACCTCCGGGAGGCCGTGCGCGCGCGCCAAGTGGCCCAAAATAGCTCCAGCCCAGCGGATCGGCTCTTTACAAGCACCGCGGATGAGATCGCGGAGCATTATTCGACTTCCAGCGGCCCGTGCGCTCACGCACTCCACCCGGCACCTCCGGGAGGCCGTGCGCGCGCGCCAAGTGGCCGAAAATAGCTCCAAGACGACCGGATCGGCTGTTTACAAGCTCCGCGGATGAGATCGCGGAGCTTTATGCGACTTCCAGCGGCCGGTGCGCTCGCGCACTCCACCCGGCACCTCCGGGAGGCCGTGCGCGCGCGCCAAGTGGCCCAAAATAGCTCCAGCCCAGCGGATCTGCACTTTACAAGCTCCGCGGATGAGATCGCGGAGCTTCATTCGACTTCCAGCGGCCGGTGCGCTCGCGCACTCCACGCGGCACCATCCGGGAGGCCGTGCGCGCGCGCGCCAAGTGGCCCAAAATAGCTCCAGCCCAGCGGATCGGCTGTTTACAAGCACCGCGGATGAGATCGCGGAGCTTTATTCGACTTCCAGCGGCCGGCGCGCACGACGAGCGGACCAGGTGACGGTCCAGCTCCACACGGTACCTCGCACGGCCCGCTTCTCCCCCCCGCGCGGACTTCCGAGCGCTCGGAGAGACGTTCGGAAGCCGCCGGTGACGTTGGAGCGGGGAAATACCTCCCTCCAGCGGACACGGCGAGTAAATACACCTTCGGCCAAACGGCGGGAGTAACTATGACTCTCTTAAGGTAGCGGCACTCGACATCTTTTTCACGGTTCGTGGAGGACCCGGCCGGTTCTCGGGGGTGCTTTTTCTCCTAACTCTCGACGCCCGAGGAGGCTTCCAGAGCCCCGGCTAAGCGTTTTCCGCTGGCCGATGAGCTTCCAGAGCACCTCCAGCCGGTTCTCATGGGGCTTTCCTCCTAACTCTTGAAGCCCGAGGAGGCTTCCAGAGCCCCGGCTAAGCGTTTTACGCGGCCCGCCGAGCTTCCACAGCACCTCCAGCCGGTTCTCATGATGCATTCCTCCTCACTTTCTAAGCCGAACGAGGCTTCCAGAGCCCCGGCTAAGCGTTTTACGCGGCCCGCCGAGCTTCCACAGCACCTCCAGCCGGTTCTCATGATGCATTCCTCCTCACTTTCTAAGCCGAACGCGGCTTCCAGAGCCCCGGCTAAGCGTTTTACGCGGCCCGCTGGACTTCCACAGCACCTCCAGCCGGTTCCCCGAGTGCTTTCCACCTCACTTTCTAAGCCGAACGAGGCTCCAAGCGCCCCGGCTAAGCGTTCTCCGCGTCCCGGTGATCTTCCCGGAGGTCGTAACGGGGAAATACCTCCCTCCAGCGGACACGGAGAGAAATTACACCGCCTCTCGCACACAGGCGGGTAAACGGCGGGAGTAACTATGACTCTCTTAAGGTAGCCTGACTTGACATCTGTTTAACGGTTCGTGGATAAATACATGATATATACAACTTATGCTCGCATTTACAGCCAAATAATATAAAGTGAGCATTCGGTTATAAACATTGTATTCATAATGTTTATAGGTGATGTTAATATTTATATATTTAATGTTTATAGGTGATGTTAATATTTATATATTTAATGTTTATAGGTGATGTTAATATTTATATATTTATTTTGTACATCATGTTATGGTTGTACGACACTTGCTATAGGATCATGATGTGATCATATCGGCGGGAGTCGGCCCGGGCTCCGGGTGAAGAGGCCGAATTCTCGACACTCGCGGCCGACCGGGGAACCAGCAGAGGCGGACGCATCGCGGTGCGAGAGCCCTTGGCACTTAGAAAAAATTTGGCAAAAGTCGCTCCGGGCTCCGGGTGGAGAGGCCGAATTATCGCCACTCGCGGCCGACCGGGGAACCAGCAGAGGCGGACGCATCGCGGCGCGAGAGCCCTTGGCACTTAGAAAAAAAATGGCAAAAGTCGCTCCGGGCTCCGGGTGAAGAGGCCGAATTCTCGCCACTCGCGGCCGACCGGGGAACCAGCGAAGGCGGGTAAGCTTTCTAGGGAGCCCCGCCGGCTGGTCCGCGGGCCGAACGTGGTCCCGTAAAGTACCGACAGCGGACGCCGACCCACGCCCGGTAAGAACCACCGAGAGGCGGACACGCTCTCCGACGAGCCCCGCCGGCCGTTCCGCGGCGGGAAATGCGCCCTCTGGCGGACACGCCGTTGTAAATGAATGGGCTTTGGCACTTAGTGCATTTTCGCAAAAGTTGAGCCGCGCTCCGGGCGAAGAGGCCGAATTCTCGCTACTCGCGGCCGACCGGGGAACCAGCGAAGGCGGGTAAGCTTTCAAGAGAGCCCCGCCGGCTGGTCCGCGGGCCGAACGTGGTCCCGTAAAGTACCGACAGCGGACGGCGACCCACGCCCGGCAGGAACCACCGAGAGGCGGACACGCTCTCCGACGAGCCCCGCCGGCCGGTCCGCGGCGGGAAATGCGCCCTCTGGCGGACACGCCGTTGTAAATGAATGGGCTTTGGCACTTAGTGCATTTTCGCAAAAGTTGAGCCGCGCTCCGGGCGAAGAGGCCGAATTCTCGCCACTCGTGGCCGACCAGGGAACCAGCGAAGGCGGGTAAGCTTTCAAGAGAGCCCCGCCGGCTGGTCCGCGGGCCGATTATGGTCCCGTCACCCACCGACAGCGGACGCCGACCCACGCCCGGCAAGGAACCACCCAGAGGCGGACACGCTCTCCGACGAGCCCCGCCGTCCGGTCCGCGGCGGGAAATGCGCCCTCTGGCGGACACGCCGTTGTAAATGAATGGGCTTTGGCACTTAGTGCATTTTCGCAAATGTCGCTCCGCGCTCCGGGCGAAGAGGCCGAATTCTCGCCACTCGTGGCCGACCAGGGAACCAGCGAAGGCGGGTAAGCTCTCAAGAGAGCCCCGCCGGCTGGTCCGCGGGCCGATTGCGGTCCCGTAAAGTACCGACAGCGGACGCCGACCCACGCCCGGCAAGGACCACCGAGAGGCGGATACGCTCTCCGACGAGCCCCGCCGGCCGGTCCGCGGCGGGAAACGCGCCCTCTGGCGGACACGCCGTTGTAAATGAATGGGCTTTGGCACTTAGTGCATTTTCGCTTAAGTTGAGCCGCGCTCCGGGCGAAGAGGCCGAATTATCGCTACTCGTGGCCGACCGGGGAACCAGCGAAGGCGGGTGGGCTTTTCCATAGAGCCCCGCCGGCTGGTCCGCGGGCCAATTATGGTCCCGTCACCTACCGACAGCGGACGCCGATCCACGCCCGGCAAGGACCACCCAGAGGCGGATAACGGCGCACACCGCGAACGGCGGGTGGCGGTCGCTGGGTGGCGGTCGGCTGGTGGCGGTCGGGGGGTGGCGGTCGGGGATGGTGCTTGGGGATGGTGCTTGGGGACCGGTGGCGCCGGAGGCGCACACCGCGAACGGCTGGTGGCGGTCGGCTGGTGGCGGTCGGCTGGTGGCGGTCGGCTGGTGGCGGTCGGGGGGTGGCGGTCGGGGGGTGGCGGTCGGGGATGGTGCTTGGGGATGGTGCTTGGGACCGGTGGCGCCGGAGGCGCACACCGCGAACGGCTGGTGGCGGTCGGCTGGTGGCGGTCGGCTGGTGGCAGTCGGCTGGTGGCGGTCGGGGGGTGGCGGTCGGGGGGTGGCGGTCGGGGATGGTGCTTGGGGATGGTGCTTGGGGACCGGTGGCGCCGGAGGCGCACACCGCGAACGGCTGGTGGCGGTCGCCTGGTGGCGGTCGGCTGGTGGCGGTCGGCTGGTGGCGGTCGGGGGGTGGCGGTCGGGGGGTGGCGCTTGGGGATGGTGGCGGTCACCTTGTGGCGGTCGGGGGGTGGCGCTTGGGGATGGTGGCGGTCGCCTTGTGGCGGTCGCCTTGTGGCGGTCGGGGGGTGGCGGTCGGGGGGTGGCGCTTGGGGATGGTGGCGGTCGCCTTGTGGC
>NW_028284183.1:17500-35000 GCF_059516105.1 Syngnathus floridae | reverse complement strand
CGACGCCGCTTTGTCTGCCGAGCGCTCGTGCTGTGGCCAGATCAGACCCGTAGGACGCTGGCCGGAAGGCGCTGGGGCAGAGCGGATCGCCGCGCGGCGGGACGGTCACGGAACGGTATTGACGGGGAGACGAGCTCGGGGAGAGCGAACTCGGCAACGGGGGTGGCACATCGGTTGGGCTCGAGCAGGCGGCTTAGGAGCAACCGCGAGGGAACACGGCGGGGTCCGGGGGAAGGGCGACGGCCGCCCGCGACTCGTCACGGTAACCCAGGCGGGAAGCTGCGCTCCGTCCGAGTCAGACTCGGTCGTCGCGGCCCGGCTGAGGCTCGCTTGGTCGAGGGGGCGCGGCGCTGTGCCGGCGACTTTGCCCGCGCGAGGCACGTACGCTGTGGTCCGAAGGAAGAAGCGCGCGTCCCGAGTCAGACTCGGGCGCCGCAACCCGACGGTATCTCGCTGCGGCCAGGATGCGGAGTTGAGTCGGCACTGGGGGGATCCGGGAAGGACGAAGGGGCGGCGGCCAACAGTCGCAGCTCGTCGCCGCTGTCACCCAGACGGGAAGCTGCGCCCCGGCCGAGTCAGACTCGGTCGGTGCGGCCCGCTGCGGCCAGCTGGAGAGTGAGCTACGTGCCTGTACCGTGCTCCCGACGAACCGTCCCGGGGGGCTGGTGACGTCGCGCGATCGGCGCTTGATGCTGCGACCGGGAGGGAAGCTGCGCCCCGTCCGAGTCAGACTCGGTCGTTGCGGCCCACCCGAGCCCGCACGCCTCACGCGGAGGGGTCATACGCCCCGGCGGCCACGATAGACGTCCTCCCGCTTCGCGGTGGTCGGGAGGGCTTAGCGGATAGGTGCAGATGCGGGGGCGGCTTCCCGAGATAGCCGTCCCTAGGTTAGGCGAGGGTTTGAGAAACATCTTTCGCGGTAGACCGGCGCGGCCGGCGGACGCCCACGTGGCGTGCCGCGAGTCGGATCGCGCGCTCGGCCTCCGTTGATGGCCGCTAGGTGCGTGCGTGGAATCGGGGCGTCTCGGTCTCGCTGCCGTACGGCTCGCGCTAGGCCTGCGGGGGCGGCGTCGGAGCGCGCGCTCGCGCGGCGGCCGTAGCGCTAGAGGGCGACCCGCAAGTGGGGAGGAACCGTCCACCCAACGCCGGCGCTAGCCGGGGCCGGTGGGGGCCCTACCAAGGCGGGTCATGGTCGCATGTCGGTCGGTCCGGCCTCTGTTTACCGAGGCGGCCGGCACCTCCATCTGCCTTGGATGCCCCGAATCCGCAGACTTTCCTCCGGCCTCAGCTTAACGAGACGGCCGTTGCCTCCATCCTTGGATGTTAACATTCGCAGAGTTTCAGCTCCGGGCTAGGGCGGGTGAAGTCGTCTCGAACCACGTGCCTGAAGGCCGCCTCGCGCCGGATGCAGGCCCCGCTCTGTCGTGCGGTGTGACCGTCCAACGCGGGCATCGCTAGATTAGCCGTGGCCACGATCCTTCCACACCGCGAGCCTTTCGCCCTCGGCCGGTGGTCGCTCAGTTCACGGGCCGCTGATCCCGCTCCATCTCTCCGGCCTGTGTTTAAGGAGGCGGCCGGTCCTCCTTCCTTGGATGGACCATTCGCATATTTTTCGCCCGGCCTGTGTTTAAGGAGGCGGCCGGTCCTCCTTCCTTGGATGGACCATTCGCATATTTTTCGCCCGGCCTGTGTTTAAGGAGGCGGCCGGTAACTCCCTTTCTTGGATGAGACCCAACATTCGCATATTTTTCGCCCGGCCTGTGTTTAAGGAGGCGGCCGGTCCTCCCATTCTGCCAGTGTTCCTTGGACTTTGAAAATTTCAAAGTCTTTCCGCTCCGGGCTAGGGCGGGTGAGGTCGTCTCGAACCACGTGCCTGAAGGCCGCCTCGCGCCAGATGCGGCCCCGCTCTGTCGTGCGGTGTGACCGTCCAACGCGGGCATCGCTAGATTAGCCGTGGCCACGATCCTTCCACACCGCGAGCCTTTCGCCCTCGGCCGGTGTCGGTCAACGTGTGGGTTTGGGGGGAAGGACGGCTGCCGGGAGCAGACAGCCGTCCCCGGGTGGGGTGTACAGTCCTTCCACCGCGGCCGCCGGGAGCAGACGGCCGTCGAGCGATTCTGCCATTGTTCCTAGGACTTTGTACATTTTAAAGACCCTCCGCGCGGGCCGCTGATCCCGCTCGGTCGCTCCGGCCTGTGTTTAAGGAGGCGGCCGGTCCTCCCATTCTGCCAGTGTTCCTTGGACTTTGAATATTTCAAAGTCTTTTCGCTCCGGGCTAGGGCGGGTGAGGTCGTCTCGAACCACGTGCCTGAAGGCCGCCTCGCGCCGGATGCAGGCCCCGCTCTGTCGTGCGGTGTGACCGTCCAACGCGGGCATCGCTAGATTAGCCGTGGCCACGATCCTTCCACACCGCGAGCCTTTCGCCCTCGGCCGGTGTCGGTCAACGTGTGGGGTGGGGGGGAAGGACGGCTGCCGGGAGCAGACAGCCGTCCCCGGGTGGGGTGTACAGTCCCTTCACCGCGGCCGCCGGGAGCAGACGGCCGTCGAGCGATTCTGCCATTGTCCCTAGGACTTTGTACATTTCAAAGACCCTGCGCGCGGGCCGCTGATCCCGCTCGGTCGCTCCGGCCTGTGTTTAAGGAGGCGGCCGGTCCTCCCATTCTGCCAGTGTTCCTTGGACTTTGAAAAGTCTTTCCGCTCCGGGCTAGGGCGGGTGAGGTCGTCTCGAACCACGTGCCTGAAGGCCGCCTCGCGCCGGATGCAGGCCCCGCTCTGTCGTGCGGTGTGACCGTCCAACGCGGGCATCGCTAGATTAGCCGTGGCCACGATCCTTCCACACCGCGAGCCTTTCGCCCTCGGCCGGTGTCGGTCAACGTGTGGGTTTGGGGGGAAGGACGGCTGCCGGGAGCAGACAGCCGTCCCCGGGTGGGGTGTACAGTCCCTTCACCGCGGCCGCCGGGAGCAGACGGCCGTCGAGCGATTCTGCCATTGTTCCTAGGACTTTGTACATTTTAAAGACCCTCCGCGCGGGCCGCTGATCCCGCTCGGTCGCTCCGGCCTGTGTTTAAGGAGGCGGCCGGTCCTCCCATTCTGCCAGTGTTCCTTGGACTTTGAATATTTCAAAGTCTTTCCGCTCCGGGCTAGGGCGGGTGAGGTCGTCTCGAACCACGTGCCTGAAGGCCGCCTCACGCCGGATGCAGGCCCCGCTCTGTCGTGCGGTGTGACCGTCCAACGTGGGCATCGCTAGATTAGCCGTGGCCACGATCCTTCCACACCGCGAGCCTTTCGCCCTCGGCTGATGTTCGGCCAACGTGTGGGGAGGGGGGGAAGGACGGCTGCCGGGAGCAGACAGCCGTCCCCGGGTGGGGTGTACAGTCCCTTCACCGCGGCCGCCGGGAGCAGACGGCCGTCGAGCGATTCTGCCATTGTTCCTAGGACTTTGTACATTTTAAAGACCCTCCGCGCGGGCCGCTGATCCCGCTCCGTCTCTCCGGCCTGTGTTTAAGGAGGCGGCCGGTCCTCCCATTCTGCCATTGTTCCTTGGACTTGTAAAAGTCTTTCCGCTCCGGGCTAGGGCGGGTGAGGTCGTCTCGAACCACGTGCCTGAAGGCCGCCTCGCGCCGGATGCAGGCCCCGCTCTGTCGTGCGGTGTGACCGTCCAACGCGGGCATCGCTAGATTAGCCGTGGCCACGATCCTTCCACACCGCGAGCCTTTCGCCCTCGGCTGATGTTCGGCCAACGTGTGGGGAGGGGGTTATGGACGGCTGCCGGGAGCAGACAGCCGTCCCCGGGAGGGGAGACTTCACGGCGGCCGCCGGGAGCAGACGGCCGTCGAGAGATTCTGCCAGTGTGTTCCTTGGACTTTGAAAAGTCTTTCCGCTCCGGGCTAGGGCGGGTGAGGTCGCCTCGAACCACGTGCCTGAAGGCCGCCTCGCGCCGGATGCAGGCCCCGCTCTGTCGTGCGGTGTGACCGTCCAACGCGGGCATCGCTAGATTAGCCGTGGCCACGATCCTTCCACACCGCGAGCCTTTCGCCCTCGGCCGGTGTTCGCTCAATGCGCGGGCCGCTGATCCCGCTCCATCTCTCCGGCCTGTGTTTAAGGAGGCGGCCGGTCCTCCCATTCTGCCATTGTTCCTTGGACTTGTAAAAGTCTTTCCGCTCCGGGCTAGGGCGGGTGAGGTCGTCTCGAACCACGTGCCTGAAGGCCGCCTCGCGCCGGATGCAGGCCCCGCTCTGTCGTGCGGTGTGACCGTCCAACGCGGGCATCGCTAGATTAGCCGTGGCCACGATCCTTCCACACCGCGAGCCTTTCGCCCTCGGCTGGTGTTCGGCCAACGTGTGGGGAGGGGGTTAAGGACGGCTGCCGGGAGCAGACAGCCGTCCCCGGGAGGGGAGACTTCACGGCGGCCGCCGGGAGCAGACGGCCGTCGAGCGATTCTGCCAGCGTTCCTTGTACTTTGAATATTTCACAGCCGTGCTCGCACTTAGGAAATTTTCGAGCGCTGTGGCACTTAGAAATTTTTCGTCAAGAGAGGCACTTAGACATTTTTCGTCAAGAGAGGCACTTAGAAAATTTTTCTCTCTCTCTCTGTGTGCCTTCCAGGGTGCTGTGCAACCCTGCGTGTTGTGTTCCCACCGAGCAAGGGGCGCTGCTGGCGGCCATGACCAAGCGCTCGGCACCGGGCCCTTTCATTTTGTGGGGTAAATTATGCGCCCCCCATGCTCGTTCTGACTATATTTTGCGAAAGGGGGGTAAATCGTTGATGAGTACGCTGACTAGGGGGACCATTTAGCGTACTCTGGCGCACCTGAAGACCAAAGTTGGTACTGCACCCTCCCCCTGGTACCCCAGCCCCTGGTACCTAAAGAGGGAGAGGCCGAATTTTCGCTTTTTGGGGCCGACCGAGGGAACCAGCCGAGGCGGACACTTTTCGGCTCAAGAGCCGTTGGCACTTAGAAAAAATTCGCACAAGTTGGCAGGGCTACCAGGGGAAGAGGCCGAATTTTCGCTTTTGAAGGCCGACCGCGGGAACCAGCCGAGGCGGACACTTTTCGGCTCAAGAGCCGTTGGCACTTAGAAAATATTTGCCAAACTTGGCTTGACTTCCAGGAGAAGAGGCCGAATTTTCACTTTTGGTGGCCGACCTGGGGAACCAGCCGAGGCGGACACTTTTCGGCTCAAGAGCCGTTGGCACTTAGAAAATATTTGCCAAACTTGGCTTGACTTCCAGGAGAAGAGGCCGAATTTTCACTTTTGGTGGCCGTTATGGGGAACCAGCCGAGGCGGACACTTTTCGGCTCAAGAGCCGTTGGCACTTAGAAAATATTTGCCAAACATGGCTTGACTTCCAGGAGAAGAGGCCGAATTTTCACTTTTGGTGGCCGTTATGGGGAACCAGCCGAGGCGGACACTTTACGCTGGTTGAGTCGTTGGCACTTAGAAAATATTTGCCAAACTTGGCTTGACTTCCAGGAGAAGAGGCCGAATTTTCACTTTTGGTGGCCGACCTGGGGAACCAGCCGAGGCGGACACTTTACGCTGGTTGAGTCGTTGGCACTTAGAAAATATCTGCCAAACTTGGCTTGACTTCCAGGAGAAGAGGCCGAATTTTCACTTTTGGTGACCGACCTGGGGAACCAGCCGAGGCGGACACTTTACGCTGGTTGAGTCGTTGGCACTTAGAAAATATTTGCCAAACTTGGCTTGACTTCCAGGAGAAGAGGCCGAATTTTCACTTTTGGTGGCCGACCTGGGGAACCAGCCGAGGCGGACACTTACGCTGGTTGAGTCGTTGGCACTTAGAAAATATTCGCCAAACTTGGCAAGACTTCCAGGAGAAGAGGCCGAATTTTCACTTTTGGTGGCCGACCTGGGGAACCAGCCGAGGCGGACACTTTACGCTGGTTGAGTCGTTGGCACTTAGAAAATATTTGCCAAACTTGGCTTGACTTCCAGGAGAAGAGGCCGAATTTTCACTTTTCATGGCCGTTATGGGGAACCAGCCGAGGCGGACACTTTGCGCTGGTTGAGTCGTTGGCACTTAGAAAATATTTGCCAAACTTGGCTTGACTTCCAGGAGAAGAGGCCGAATTTTCACTTTTGGTGGCCGTTATGGGGAACCAGCCGAGGCGGACACTTTAGGCTGGTTGAGTCGTTGGCACTCAGAAAATATTCGCCAAACTTGGCCAGACTTCCAGGAGAAGAGGCCGAATTTTCACTTTTGGTGACCGACCTGGGGAACCAGCCGAGGCGGACACTTTACGCTGGTTGAGTCGTTGGCACTTAGAAAATATTTGCCAAACTTGGCTTGACTTCCAGGAGAAGAGGCCGAATTTTCACTTTTGGTGGCCGACCTGGGGAACCAGCCGAGGCGGACACTTTACGCTGGTTGAGTCGTTGGCACTTAGAAAATATTCGCCAAACTTGGCAAGACTTCCAGGAGAAGAGGCCGAATTTTCACTTTTGGTGGCCGACCTGGGGAACCAGCCGAGGCGGACACTTTACGCTGGTTGAGTCGTTGGCACTTAGAAAATATTTGCCAAACTTGGCTTGACTTCCAGGAGAAGAGGCCGAATTTTCACTTTTCATGGCCGTTATGGGGAACCAGCCGAGGCGGACACTTTTCGGCTCAAGAGCCGTTGGCACTTAGAAAATATTTGCCAAACATGGCTTGACTTCCAGGAGAAGAGGCCGAATTTTCACTTTTGGTGGCCGTTATGGGGAACCAGCCGAGGCGGACACTTTACGCTGGTTGAGTCGTTGGCACTTAGAAAATATTTGCCAAACTTGGCTTGACTTCCAGGAGAAGAGGCCGAATTTTCACTTTTGGTGGCCGACCTGGGGAACCAGCCGAGGCGGACACTTTACGCTGGTTGAGTCGTTGGCACTTAGAAAATATTCGCCAAACTTGGCCAGACTTCCAGGAGAAGAGGCCGAATTTTCACTTGTTGTGGCCGTTATGGGGAACCAGCCGAGGCGGACACTTTACGCTGGTTGGGTCGTTGGCACTTAGAAAATATTCGCCAAACTTGGCCAGACTTCCAGGAGAAGAGGCCGAATTTTCACTTGTTGTGGCCGTTATGGGGAACCAGCCGAGGCGGACACTTTACGCTGGTTGGGTCGTTGGCACTTAGAAAATATTCGCCAAACTTGGCCAGACTTCCAGGAGAAGAGGCCGAATTTTCACTTGTTGTGGCCGTTATGGGGAACCAGCCGAGGCGGACACTTTACGCTGGTTGGGTCGTTGGCACTTAGAAAATATTCGCCAAACTTGGCTTGACTTCCAGGAGAAGAGGCCGAATTTTCACTTATGGTGGCCGTTATGGGGAACCAGCCGAGGCGGACACTTTACGCTGGTCGAGTCGTTGGCACTTAGAAAATATTCGCCAAACTTGGCCAGACTTCCAGGAGAAGAGGCCGAATTTTCACTTGTTCTGGCCGACCTGGGGAACCAGACGAGGCGGACACATCACCCCGCAAGTGCCGTTGGCACTTTGAAAATATTCGCCAAACTTGGCCAGACTTCCAGGAGAAGAGGCCGAATTTTCACTTGTTCTGGCCGACCTGGGGAACCAGACGAGGCGGACACATCACCCCGCAAGTGCCGATGGCACTTAGAAAATATTCGCCAAACTTGGCCGGACTTCCAGGAGAAGAGGCCGAATTTTCGCTTTTTCTGGCCGACCTGGGGAACCAGACGAGGCGGACACATCACCCCGCAAGTGCCGTTGGCACTTTGAAAATATTCGCCAAACTTGGCCGGACTTCCAGGAGAAGAGGCCGAATTTTCACTTGTTCTGGCCGACCTGGGGAACCAGACGAGGCGGACACATCACCCCGCAAGTGCCGTTGGCACTTTGAAAATATTCGCCAAACTTGGCCGGACTTCCAGGAGAAGAGGCCGAATTTTCACTTTTTCTGGCCGACCTGGGGAACCAGACGAGGCGGACACATCACCCCGCAAGTGCCGTTGGCACTTTGAAAATATTCGAAACTTCCATCAAACACACATCGGCTTTTTCGCCGTCGCTGTCCGGCCTGGGCACCATCGTGGCTCGGACAGTTCGTGTGCCAGCTTCCGTTGGCACTTAGAACATTTTTCAAAATAAAAATAAACAGTCCTGCACATACGTGCCGACTATATTTTGCGAAAGGGGAGTAAACCGATGAGTACACTAACTAGGGGGACCAACAGACCGTAGTGGTCTCCCCTGGTACCTAAATGCATACCCCTGGTACCTCAGCGACTACCCCTGGTACCTAAATGCGTACCCCTGGTACCTCAGAGAGGCCGAATTTTCACATTCCGTGGCCGAACTAGGGAACCGGACGAGGCGGACACTTTTCCGGGAGAGACCCGATGGCACTTAGAAAATATTCGCTCAAGTTGGCAGGACTTCCAGAGCAAGAGGCCGAATTTTCACATTATGTGGCCGAACCGGGGAACCAGCCGAGTCGGACACTTTTCCGGGAGAGACCCGATGGCACTTAGAAAATATTCGCTCAAGTTGGCAGGACTTCCAGAGCAAGAGGCCGAATTTTCACATTATGTGGCCGAACTAGGGAACCGGACGAGTCGGACACTTTTCCGGGCAAGACCCGATGGCACTTAGAAAATATTCGCTCAAGTTGGCAGGACTTCCAGAGCAAGAGGCCGAATTTTCACATTATGTGGCCGAACTAGGGAACCGGACGAGTCGGACACTTTTCCGGGCAAGACCCGATGGCACTTAGAAAATATTCGCTCAAGTTGGCAGGACTTCCAGAGCAAGAGGCCGAATTTTCACTCGCTCGGGCCGACTCGGGGAACCAGCCGAGTCGGACACTTTTCCGGGCAAGACCCGATGGCACTTAGAAAATATTCGCTCAAGTTGGCAGGACTTCCAGAGCAAGAGGCCGAATTTTCACTCGTTCGGGCCGACTCGGGGAACCAGCCGAGTCGGACACTTTTCCGGGCAAGACCCGATGGCACTTAGAAAATATTCGCTCAAGTTGGCAGGACTTCCAGAGCAAGAGGCCGAATTTTCACATTATGTGGCCGAACTAGGGAACCGGACGAGTCGGACACTTTTCCGGGCAAGACCCGATGGCACTTAGAAAATATTCGCTCAAGTTGGCAGGACTTCCAGAGCAAGAGGCCGAATTTTCACTCGTTCGGGCCGACTCGGGGAACCAGCCGAGTCGGACACTTTTCCGGGCAAGACCCGATGGCACTTAGAAAATATTCGCTCAAGTTGACAGGACTTCCAGAGCGAGAGGCCGAATTTTCACTCGGTCGGGCCGACTCGGGGAACCAGACGAGTCGGACACTTTTCCGGGCAAGACCCGTTGGCACTTAGAAAATATTCGCTCAATTTGGCAGGACTTCCAGAGCAAGAGGCCGAATTTTCACTCGTTTGGGCCGACTCGGGGAACCAGCCGAGTCGGACACTTTTCCGGGCAAGACCCGATGGCACTTAGAAAATATTCGCTCAAGTTGACAGGACTTCCAGAGCGAGAGGCCGAATTTTCACTCGGTCGGGCCGACTCGGGGAACCAGACGAGTCGGACACTTTTCCGGGCAAGACCCGTTGGCACTTAGAAAATATTCGCTCAATTTGGCAGGACTTCCAGAGCAAGAGGCCGAATTTTCGCTCGTTCGGGCCGACTCGGGGAACCAGCCGAGTCGGACACTTTTCCGGGCAAGACCCGATGGCACTTAGAAAATATTCGCTCAAGTTGGCAGGACTTCCAGAGCAAGAGGCCGAATTTTCGCTCGTTCGGGCCGACTCGGGGAACCAGCCGAGTCGGACACTTTTCCGGGCAAGACCCGATGGCACTTAGAAAATATTCGCTCAAGTTGGCAGGACTTCCAGAGCAAGAGGCTGAATTTTCACTTTTTCTGGCCGACTCGGGGAACCAGCCGAGTCGGACACTTTTCCGGGCAAGACCCGATGGCACTTAGAAAATATTCGCTAAAGTTGGCAGGACTTCCAGAGCAAGAGGCCGAATTTTCGCTCGTTCGGACCGACTCGGGGAACCAGCCGAGTCGGACACGTTACGGCCGAACAGCCGTTGGCACTTAGAAAATATTCGCTCAAGTTGGCAGGACTTCCAGAGCGAGAGGCCGAATTTTCGCTCGTTCGGGCCGACTCGGGGAACCAGCCGAGTCGGACACTTTTCCGGGCAAGACCCGATGGCACTTAGAAAATATTCGCTCAAGTTGGCAGGACTTCCAGAGCGAGAGGCCGAATTTTCGCTCGTTCGGGCAGACTCGGGGAACCAGCCGAGTCGGACACATTACGGCCGAACACCCGTTGGCACTTAGAAAATATTAGCTCAAGTCGGCCGGACTTCCAGGCGAAGAGGCCGAATTTTCACTTTTTCTGGCCGACTCGGGGAACCAGCCGAGTCGGACACATTTCGGCGTAACACCCGTTGGCACTTAGAAAATATTCGCCCAAGTCGGCCGGACTTCCAGGCGAAGAGGCCGAATTTTCGCTCGTTCGGGCCGACCGGAGGAACCAGCCGAGTCGGACACATTACGGTGTAACACCCGTTGGCACTTAGAAAATATTCGCCAAAGTTCGTTGGACCTCCAGGCGAAGAGGCCGAATTTTCGCTCGTTCGGGCCGACTCGGGGCACCAGCCGAGTCGGACACATTACGGCCGAACACACCGTTGGCACTTAGAAAATATTCGCCAAAGTTCGTCGGACTTCCAGGCGAAGAGGCCGAATTTTCGCTCGTTCGGGCCGACTCGGGGAACCAGCCGAGTCGGACACATTTCGGCGCAACACCCGTTGGCACTTAGAAAATATTCGCCAAAGTTCGTCGGACTTCCAGGCGAAGAGGCCGAATTTTCGCTCGTTCGGGCCGACTCGGGGAACCAGCCGAGTCGGACACATTTCGGCGCAACACCCGTTGGCACTTAGAAAATATTCGCCAAAGTCGGCCGGACTTCCAGGCGAAGAGGCCGAATTTTCGCTCGTTCGGGCCGACTCGGGGAACCAGCCGAGTCGGACACATTTCGGCGCAACACCCGTTGGCACTTAGAAAATATTCGCCAAAGTCGGCCGGACTTCCAGGCGAAGAGGCCGAATTTTCGCTCGTTCGGGCCGACTCGGGGAACCAGCCGAGTCGGACACATTTCGGCGCAACACCCGTTGGCACTTAGAAAATATTCGCCAAAGTTCGTCGGACCTCCAGAGCGAGAGGCCGAATTTTCACTTTTTCTGGCCGACCGGAGAACCAGCCGAGGCGGACACATCACGCCGCTTTTGCCGTTGGCATATTCGAAACTTCCAGAATCGGCTTTTTCGCCGTCGCTGTCCGGCCTGGGCACCATCGTGGCTCGGACACGTCGTGTGCCAGCGTCCGCTGGCACTTAGAAAATTTTTCAAAATAAAAATAAACAGTCCTGCACATACGTGCCCACTATATTTTGCGAAAGGGGAGTAAACCGTCGATGAGTACGCTGACTAGTGGGACCAACCATCGCGCTCTGGCGCACCTGAAGACCAAAGTTGGTACTGCACCCTACCCCTGGTACCCAAACGGGGTAGAGGCCGATTTTTCGCATTTGGCGGCCGACCTAGGGAACCAGAAGAGGCGGACACTTTTCCGAGCAAGTGCCGATGGCACTTCCAGAGCGAGAGGCCGAATAATCGTAATTTGTGGCCGACTTGGGAACCAGCGAAGGCGGATAGGAAGTGGAGCGGGTCCCGCCGGCTGGTCCGCGGGCCAATTGCGGTCCCGCGAGTTAGCGATCGCGGTCCGGAATTCTAGCCGACTTGGGAACCAGCGAAGGCGGATAGGAAGTGGATTGGGTCCCGCCGGCTGGTCCGCGGGCCAATTGCGGTCCCGCGAGTTAGCGATTGCGGTCCGGAATTCTAGCCGACTTGGGAACCAGCGAAGGCGGATAGGAAGTCAAGTGGGTCCCGCCGGCTGGTCCGCGGGCCAATTGCGGTCCCGCGAGTTAGCGATCGCGGTCCGGAATTCTAGCCGACTTGGGAACCAGCGAAGGCGGATAGGAAGTCAAGCGGGTCCCGCCGGCTGGTCCGCGGGCCAATTGCGGTCCCGCGAGTTAGCGATCGCGGTCCGGAATTCTAGCCGGCCGGGGACCACCGCGAGGCGGATGGGTGGTCACCGAGGTCCCGCCGGCTGGTCCGCGGGCCATTTAGGGTCCCGCGAGTTACCGATCGCGGTCCGGAATTCTACCCGGCCAGGGACCACCGCGAGGCGGATGGGTGGTCACCGAGGTACCGCCGGCTGGTCCGCGGGCCATTTAGGGTCCCGCGAGGTACCGATCGCGGTCCGGAATTCTACCCGGCCAGGGACCACCGCGAGGCGGATGGGTCTTCACCGAGGTCCCGCCGGCTGGTCCGCGGGCCATTTAGGGTCCCGCGAGTTACCGATCGCGGTCCGGAATTCTACCCGGCCGGGGACCACCGCGAGGCGGATGGGTGGTCACCGAGGTCCCGCCGGCTGGTCCGCGGGCCATTTAGGGTCCCGCGAGGTACCGATCGCGGTCCGGAATTCTACCCGGCTGGGGACCACCGCGAGGCGGATGGGTCTTCACCGAGGTCCCGCCGGCTGGTCCGCGGGCCATTTAGGGTCCCGCGAGTTACCGATCGCGGTCCGGAATTCTACCCGGCCGGGGACCACCGCGAGGCGGATGGGTGGTCACCGAGGTCCCGCCGGCTGGTCCGCGGGCCATTTAGGGTCCCGCGAGGTACCGATCGCGGTCCGGAATTCTACCCGGCTGGGGACCACCGCGAGGCGGATGGGTCTTCACCGAGGTCCCGCCGGCTGGTCCGCGGGCCATTTAGGGTCCCGCGAGTTACCGATCGCGGTCCGGAATTCTAGCCGGCCGGGGACCACCGCGAGGCGGATGGGTCTTCACCGAGGTCCCGCCGGCTGGTCCGCGGGCCATTTAGGGTCCCGCGAGGTACCGATCGCGGTCCGGAATTCTAGCCGGCCAGGGACCACCGCGAGGCGGATGGGTCTTCACCGAGGTCCCGCCGGATGGTCCGCGGGCCATTTAGGGTCCCGCAAATTACCGATCGCGGTCCGGAATTCTAGCCGGCAAGGGACCACCGCGAGGCGGATGGGTGGTCACCGAGGTCCCGCCGGCTGGTCCGCGGGCCATTTAGGGTCCCGCGAATTACCGATCGCGGTCCGGAATCCACGCCGGCCAGGGACCACCGCGAGGCGGATGGGTCTTCACCGAGGTCCCGCCGGCTGGTCCGCGGGCCATTTAGGGTCCCGCGAATTACCGATCGCGGTCCGGAATTCTAGCCGGCCGGGGACCACCGCGAGGCGGATGGGTGGTCACCGAGGTCCCGCCGGCTGGTCCGCGGGCCAATTGCGGTCCCGCGAGTTAGCGATCGCGGTCCGGAATTCTACCCGGCCGGGGACCACCGCGAGGCGGATGGGTGGTCACCGACGTCCCGCCGGCTGGTCCGCGGGCCAATTGCGGTCCCGCGAGTTACCGATCGCGGTCCGGAATTCTACCCGGCCGGGGACCACCGCGAGGCGGATGGGTGGTCACCGACGTCCCGCCGGCTGGTCCGCGGGCCATTTAGGGTCCCGCGAGTTACCGATCGCGGTCCGGAATTCTAGCCGGCCGGGGACCACCGCGAGGCGGATGGGTCTTCACCGAGGTCCCGCCGGCTGGTCCGCGGGCCATTTAGGGTCCCGCGAATTACCGATCGCGGTCCGGAATTCTAGCCGGCCGGGGACCACCGCGAGGCGGATGGGTGGTCACCGAGGTCCCGCCGGCTGGTCCGCGGGCCAATTGCGGTCCCGCGAGTTAGCGATCGCGGTCCGGAATTCTACCCGGCCGGGGACCACCGCGAGGCGGATGGGTGGTCACCGACGTCCCGCCGGCTGGTCCGCGGGCCAATTGCGGTCCCGCGAGTTAGCGATCGCGGTCCGGAATTCTACCCGGCCGGGGACCACCGCGAGGCGGATGGGTGGTCACCGACGTCCCGCCGGCTGGTCCGCGGGCCATTTAGGGTCCCGCGAGTTAGCGGTCGCGGCCCGGAATTCTAGCCGGCCCGGAGCCACCCAGAGGCCGTGCACAGGCGCCGGGTGGCCGGAAATACCTCCAGCCGAGCGGACATGCACTTTATAAGCACCTTGGACGAGATGGCTGAGCCTTACTCGACTTCCAGCACCCCGGCTAAGCGTTCTCCACGGCCCGCTGTGCTTCTAGAAGACCTCCAGACGGTCCTCATGGTACTTTCCTCCTCACTCTCCCAGGCGGCCCAGGCTTCCAGCACCCCGGCTAAGCGTCATACACGGCCCGCTGTGCTTCCAGAAGACCTCCAGACGGTCCTCATGGTGCTTTCCTCCTCACTCTCCCAGCCGAACGAGGCTTCCAGAGCCCCGGTTAAGCATTTTACGCGGCCCGCCGAGCCTCCACAGCACCTCCAGCCGGTTCTCCGGGTGCTCCCATCCTCACTGTTTAAGCCGAACGAGGCTTCCAGAGCCCCGGCTAAGCGTTTTACGCGGCCCGCTGGACTTCCACAGCACCTCCAGCCGGTTCTCCGGGTGCTTCCCTCCTCACTCTTGACGCCCGAGGAGACTTCCAGCACCCCGGCTAAGCGTTTTACGCGGCCCGCTGAGCTTCCAGAGCACCTCCAGCCGGTTCTCATGATGCATTCCTCCTCACTCTTTTAGCCGAACGAGGCTTCCAGCACCCCGGCTAAGCGTTTTCCACGACCCGCCGAGCTTCCACAGCACCTCCAGCCGGTTCCCCGAGTGCTTTCCTCCTCACTGTTTAAGCCGAACGAGGCTTCCAGAGCCCCGGCTAAGCGTTTTACGCGGCCCGCCGAGCTTCCAGAGCACCTCCAGCCGGTCCCCCCGATGCTTTCCTCCTCACTCTTGACGCCCGAGGAGGCTTCCAGAGCCCCGGCTAAGCGTTCTCCGCGTCCCGCTGATCTTCCCGGAGGTCGTAACGGGGAAATACCTCCCTCCAGCGGACACGGAGAGAAATTACACCGCCTCTCGCACAGAGGCGGGTAAACGGCGGGAGTAACTATGACTCTCTTAAGGTAGCCCGACTTGACATCTTTTTAACGGTTCGTGGATAAATACATGATATATACTACATATGATCGCATTTACAGCCAAATAATACAAAGTGACCATTCGGTTATAAACATTGTATTCATAATGTTTATAGGTGATGTTAATATTTATATATTTAATGTTTATAGGTGATGTTAATATTTATATATTTAATGTTTATAGGTCATGTTAATATTTATATATTTATTTTGTACATCATGTTATAGTTGTACGACACTTGCTATAGGATCATGATGTGATCATATCGGCGGAAGTCGGCCCGGGCTCCGGGTGAAGAGTTCGGCCTCTTCTCCTGGAAGTCAAGCCAAGTTTGGCAAATATTTTCTAAGTGCCAACGGCTCTTGAGCCGAAAAGTGTCCGCCTCGGCTGGTTCCCGCGGTCGGCCTTCAAAAGCGAAAATTCGGCCTCTTCCCCTGGTAGCCCTGCCAACTTGTGCGAATTTTTTCTAAGTGCCAACGGCTCTTGAGCCGAAAAGTGTCCGCCTCGGCTGGTTCCCTCGGTCGGCCCCAAAAAGCGAAAATTCGGCCTCTCCCTCTTTAGGTACCAGGGGCTGGGGTACCAGGGGGAGGGTGCAGTACCAACTTTGGTCTTCAGGTGCGCCAGAGTACGCTAAATGGTCCCCCTAGTCAGCGTACTCATCAACGATTTACCCCCCTTTCGCAAAATATAGTCAGAACGAGCATGGGGGGCGCATAATTTACCCCACAAAATGAAAGGGCCCGGTGCCGAGCGCTTGGTCATGGCCGCCAGCAGCGCCCCTTGCTCGGTGGGAACACAACACGCAGGGTTGCACAGCACCCTGGAAGGCACAAAGAGAGTGAAAAATTTTCTAAGTGTCACTCTTGACGAAAAATGTCTAAGTGCCTCTCTTGACGAAAAATTTCTAAGTGCCACGCTTGACGAAAAATGTCTAAGTGCCACAGCGCTCGAAAATTTCCTAAGTGCGAGCACGGCTGTGAAATATTCAAAGTACAAGGAACGCTGGCAGAATCTCTCGACGGCCGTCTGCTCCCGGCGGCCGCCGTGAAGTCTCCCCTCCCGGGGACGGCTGTCTGCTCCCGGCAGCCGTCCTTAACCCCCTCCCCACACGTTGGACGAACACCAGCCGAGGGCGAAAGGCTCGCGGTGTGGAAGGATCGTGGCCACGGCTAATCTAGCGATGCCCGCGTTGGACGGTCACACCGCACGACAGAGCGGGGCCTGCATCCGGCGCGAGGCGGCCTTCAGGCACGTGGCTCGAGACGACCTCACCCGCCCTAGCCCGGAGCGGAAAGACTTTGAAATTTTCAAAGTCCAAGGAACACTGGCAGAATGGGAGGACCGGCCGCCTCCTTAAACACAGGCCGGAGAGATGGAGCGGGATCAGCGGCCCGCGCGTTGAGCGAACACCGGCCGAGGGCGAAAGGCTCGCGGTGTGGAAGGATCGTGGCCACGGCTAATCTAGCGATGCCCGCGTTGGACGGTCACACCGCACGACAGAGCGGGGCCTGCATCCGGCGCGAGGCGGCCTTCAGGCACGTGGTTCGAGACGACCTCACCCGCCCTAGCCCGGAGCGGAAAGACTTTGAAATAGTCAAAGTCCAAGGAACACTGGCAGAATCTCTCGACGGCCGTCTGCTCCCGGCGGCCGCCGTGAAGTCTCCCCTCCCGGGGACGGCTGTCTGCTCCCGGCAGCCGTCCATAACCCCCTCCCCACACGTTGGTTGAACATCAGCCGAGGGCGAAAGGCTCGCGGTGTGGAAGGATCGTGGCCACGGCTAATCTAGCGATGCCCGCGTTGGACGGTCACACCGCACGACAGAGCGGGGCCTGCATCCGGCGCGAGGCGGCCTTCAGGCACGTGGTTCGAGACGACCTCACCCGCCCTAGCCCGGAGCGGAAAGACTTTTCAAAGTCCAAGGAACACTGGCAGAATGGGAGGACCGGCCGCCTCCTTAAACACAGGCCGGAGCGACCGAGCGGGATCAGCGGCCCGCGCGCAGGGTCTTTGAAATGTACAAAGTCCTAGGGACAATGGCAGAATCGCTCGACGGCCGTCTGCTCCCGGCGGCCGCGGTGAAGGGACTGTACACCCCACCCGGGGACGGCTGTCTGCTCCCGGCAGCCGTCCTTCCCCCCCACCCCACACGTTGACCGACACCGGCCGAGGGCGAAAGGCTCGCGGTGTGGAAGGATCGTGGCCACGGCTAATCTAGCGATGCCCGCGTTGGACGGTCACACCGCACGACAGAGCGGGGCCTGCATCCGGCGCGAGGCGGCCTTCAGGCACGTGGTTCGAGACGACCTCACCCGCCCTAGCCCGGAGCGAAAAGACTTTGAAATATTCAAAGTCCAAGGAACACTGGCAGAATGGGAGGACCGGCCGCCTCCTTAAACACAGGCCGGAGCGACCGAGCGGGATCAGCGGCCCGCGCGGAGGGTCT
>NW_028284183.1:0-5000 GCF_059516105.1 Syngnathus floridae | reverse complement strand
CGGTCCCAAGCACCATCCCCAAGCGCCATCCCCGACCGCCACCCCCCGACCGCCACCCCCCGACCGCCACCAGCCGACCGCCACCAGCCGACCGCCACCAGCCGTTCGCGGTGTGCGCCTCCGGCGCCACCGGTCCCAAGCACCATCCCCAAGCACCATCCCCGACCGCCACCCCCCGACCGCCACCCCCCGACCGCCACAAGCCGACCGCCACCAGCCGACCGCCACCAGCCGACCGCCACCAGCCGTTCGCGGTGTGCGCCTCCGGCGCCACCGGTCCCAAGCACCATCCCCAAGCACCATCCCCGACCGCCACCCCCCGACCGCCACCCCCCGACCGCCACCCAGCGACCGCCACCAGCCGACCGCCACCAGCCGACCGCCACCAGCCGTTCGCGGTGTGCGCCTCCGGCGCCACCGGTCCCAAGCACCATCCCCAAGCACCATCCCCGACCGCCACCCCCCGACCGCCACCAGCCGACCGCCACCCAGCGACCGCCACCCGCCGTTCGCGGTGTGCGCCGTTATCCGCCTCTCGGTGGTTCCTTGCCGGGCGTGGGTCGGCGTCCGCTGTCGGTAGGTGACGGGACCATAATCGGCCCGCGGACCAGCCGGCGGGGCTCTCTTGAAAGCCTACCCGCCTTCGCTGGTTCCCCGGTCGGCCACGAGTAGCGAGAATTCGGCCTCTTCGCCCGGAGCGCGGCTCAACTTCAGCGAAAATGCACTAAGTGCCAAAGCCCATTCATTTACAACGGCGTGTCCGCCAGAGGGCGCGTTTCCCGCCGCGGACCGGCCGGCGGGGCTCGTCGGAGAGCGTGTCCGCCTCTCGGTGGTTCCTGCCGGGCGTGGGTCGCCGTCCGCTGTCGGTACTTTACGGGACCACGTTCGGCCCGCGGACCAGCCGGCGGGGCTCCCTAGAAAGCTTATCCGCCTTCGCTGGTTCCCTGGTCGGCCACGAGTAGCGGGAATTCGGCCTCTTCGCCCGGAGCGCGGCTCAACTTTTGCGAAAATGCACTAAGTGCCAAAGCCCATTCATTTACAACGGCGTGTCCGCCAGAGGGCGCATTTCCCGCCGCGGACCAGCCGGCGGGACCCGCTCGACTTCCTATCCGCCTTCGCTGGTTCCCAAGTCGGCCAGAATTCCGGGCCGCGACCGGTAACTCGCGGGACCATAATTGGCCCGCGGACCAGCCGGCGGGGCTCTCTTGAGAGCTTACCCGCCTTCGCTGGTTCCCTGGTCGGCCACGAGTGGCGAGAATTCGGCCTCTTCGCCCGGAGCGCGGTTCAACTTTTGCGAAAATGCACTAAGTGCCAAAGCCCATTCATTTACAACGGCGTGTCCGCCAGAGGGCGCATTTCCCGCCGCGGACCGGCCGGCGGGGGCTCGTCGGAGAGCGTGTCCGCCTCTCGGTGGTTCCTGCCGGGCGTGGGTCGGCGTCCGCTGTCGGTAGGTGACGGGACCCCGTTCGGCCCGCGGACCAGCCGGCGGGGCTCCATAGAAAGCTTACCCGCCTTCGCTGGTTCCCCGGTCGGCCGCGAGTGGCGAGAATTCGGCCTCTTCACCTGGAGCGCGGAGCGACTTTTGCCAAATTTTTTCTAAGTGCCAAGGGCTCTCGCGCCGCGATGCGTCCGCCTCTGCTGGTTCCCCGGTCGGCCGCGAGTGGCGAGAATTCGGCCTCTTCACCTGGAGCCCGGAGCGACTTTTGCCAATTTTTTTCTAAGTGCCAAGGGCTCTCGCGCCGCGATGCGTCCGCCTCTGCTGGTTCCCCGGTCGGCCGCGAGTGGCGAGAATTCGGCCTCTTCACCCGGAGCCCGGGCCGACTCCCGCCGACATGATCACATCATGATCCAATAGCGAGTGTCGTATAACTGTAACATGATGTACAAAATAAATATATAAATATTAACATCACCTATAAACATTAAATATATAAATATTAACATCACCTATAAACATTAAACATATAAATATTAACATCACCTATAAACATTATGAATACCATGTTTATAACCGAATGCTCATTTTGTATTATTTGGCTGTAAATGCGAGCATAAGTTGTATATATCATGTATTTATCCACGAACCGTTAAAGAGATGTCAAGTCAGGCTACCTTAAGAGAGTCATAGTTACTCCCGCCGTTTACCCGCCTCTGTGCGAGAGGCGGTGTAATTTCTCTCCGTGTCCGCTGGAGGGAGGCATTTCCCCGTTACAAGCTCCGGAAGATCACCCGGACGCGGAGAACGCTTAGCCGGGGTGCTGGAGCCTCGTTCGGCTTAGAAAGTGAGGTGGAAAGCACTCGGGGAACCGGCTGGAGGTGCGGTGGAAGCTCGGCGGGCCGCGTAAAACGCTTAGCCGGGGCTCTGGAAGCCTCGTTCGGCTTAAACAGTGAGGAGGAAAGCACCCGGGGAACCGGCTGGAGGTGCTGTGGAAGCTCAGCGGGCTGCGTAAAACGCTTAGCCGGGGCTCTGGAAGCCTCTTCGGGCGTCAAGAGTGAGGAGGAATGCAACATGAGAACCGGCTGGAGGTGCGGTGGAAGCTCGGCGGGCCGCGTAAAACGCTTAGCCGGGGCTCTGGAAGCCTCGTTCGGCTTAAACAGTGAGGATGGGAGCACCCGGAGAACCGGCTGGAGGTGCTGTGGAAGTTCAGCGGGCCGCGTAAAACGCTTAGCCGGGGCTCTGGAAGCCTCGTTCGGCTTCGAAAGTGAGGAGGAATGCACCCGGGGAACCGGCTGGAGGTGCTCTGGAAGCTCAGCGTGCCGCGTAAAACGTTTAGCCGGGGCTCTGGAAGCCTCGTTCGGCTTAGAAAGTTAGGAGGAATGCACCCGGGGAACCGGCTGGAGGTGCTCTGGAAGCTCAGCGGGCCGCGTAAAACGCTTAGCCGGGGCTCTGGAAGCCTCGTTCGGCTTAGAAAGTGAGGAGGAATGCATCATGAGAACCGGCTGGAGGTGCTCTGGAAGTCCAGCGGGCCGCGTAAAACGCTTAGCCGAGGCTCTGGAAGCCTCGTTCGGCTTAAAGAGTGAGGAGTGAAGCACCCGGAGAACCGGCTGGAAGTGCTCTGGAAGCTCAGCGGGCCGCGTAAAACGCTTAGCCGGGGTGCTGGAAGTCTCCTCGGGCGTCAAGAGTGAGGAGGAAAGCACCCGTGGAACCGGCTGGAGGTGCTGTGGAAGCTCAGCGGGCCGCGTAAAACGTTTAGCCGGGGCTCTGGAAGCCTCGTTCGGCTTAGAAAGTGAGGAGGAAAGCAGCCGGGGAACCGGCTGGAGGTGCTCTGGAAGTTCAGCGGACCGCGTAAAACGTTTAGCCGGGGCTCTGGAAGCCTCCTCGGGCGTCAAGAGTTAGGAGGAAAGCATTGTGAGGGCCGGCTGGGGGTGCTCTGGCAGTCCAGCGGGCCGCGTAAAACGCTTAGCCGGGGCTCTGGAAGCCTCGTTCGGCTTAAAGAGTGAGGAGGAAAGTACTGGGGGAACCGGCTGGAGGTGCTGTGGAAGCTCAGTGGGCTGCGTAAAACGCTTAGCCGAGGCTCTGGAAGCCTCCTCGGGCGTCAAGAGTTAGGAGGAAAGCCTCATGAGAACCGGCTGGAGGTGCTGTGGAAGCTCGGCGGGCCGCGTAAAACGCTTAGCCGGGTGCTGGAAGCCTCCTCGGGCGTCAAGAGTTAGGAGGAAAGCATCATAAGAACCGGCTGGGGGTGCTGTGGAAGTCCAGCGGGCCGCGTAAAACGCTTAGCCGAGGCTCTGGAAGCCTCGTTCGGCTTAAAGAGTGAGGAGGAATGCATCACATGAGAACCGGCTGGAGGTGCTGTGGAAGCTCAGCGGGCCGCGTAAAACGCTTAGCCGAGGCTCTGGAAGCCTCCTCGGGCTTCAAGAGTGAGGAGGAAAGCACCCGTGGAACCGGCTGGAGGTGCTCTGGAAGCTCAGCGGGCCGCGTAAAACGCTTAGCCGGGGCGCTGGAAGCCTCCTCGGGCGTCAAGAGTGAGGAGGAAATCATCATAAGAACCGGCTGGAGGTGCTGTGGAAGTCCAGCGGGCCGCGTAAAACACTTAGCCGAGGCTCTGGAAGCCTCCTCGGGCGTCAAGAGTTAGGAGGAAAGCCTCATGAGAACCGGCTGGAGGTGCTGTGGAGGCTCGGCGGGCCGCGTAAAACGCTTAACCGGGGCTCTGGAAGCCTCGTTCGGCTTACGAAGCGAGGAGGAACGCACCCGGAGAATGACATTTTGATATGATTTGACCCTAAATGGCCCGCGGACCAGCCGGCGGGACCTCGGTGAAGACCCATCCGCCTCGCGGTGGTCCCCGGCCGGCTAGAGTTCCGGACCGCGATCGGTACCTCGCGGGACCCTAAATGGCCCGCGGACCAGCCGGCGGGACCTCGGTGAAGACCCATCCGCCTCGCGGTGGTCCCTGGCCGGGTAGAATTCCGGACCGCGATCGGTAACTCGCGGGACCCTAAATGGCCCGCGGACCAGCCGGCGGGACCTCGGTGAGCACCCATCCGCCTCGCGGTGGTTCCCGGCCGGCTAGAATTCCGGACCGCGATCGCTAACTCGCGGGACCCTAAATGGCCCGCGGACCAGCCGGCGGGACCTCGGTGAAGACCCATCCGCCTCGCGGTGGTCCCCGGCCGGTTAGAATTCCGGACCGCGATCGCTAACTTGCGGGACCCTAAATGGCCCGCGGACCAGCCGGCGGGACCTCGGTGACCACCCATCCGCCTTCGCTGGTTCCCAAGTCGGCCAGAATTCCGGGCCGCGACCGGTAACTCGCGGGACCCTAAATGGCCCGCGGACCAGCCGGCGGGACTAGCTTGACTTCCTATCCGCCTTCGCTGGTTCCCAAGTCGGCCAGAATTCCGGGCCGCGGTCGCTAACTCGCGGGACCCTAAATGGCCCGCGGACCAGCCGGCGGGGCTCTCTTGAAAGCTTACCCGCCTTTGCTGGTTCCCTGGTCGGCCACGACTGGCGAGAATTCGGCCTCTTCGCCCGGAGCGCGGCTCAACTTCAGCGGGAAAAT
>NW_028284182.1:0-50877 GCF_059516105.1 Syngnathus floridae | reverse complement strand
ACAATTTCAGCAAATCCAATTTTGCCAGGGAACAAAAATAGATTAAATAAACTAAATAAGTCCTCTTCCCATTAAATAAATCAGAAAAGTCTGTCTTGTAACCAGTCCTCTTCAAACAAGTAAAGTCTGCCCATTTTGTGCCGTAGATTTTGTGTCTATGCCTAGTATTTAAACAAAATCATAATTTAAACGACTTCTTTCCTTCATTCACTTTGGAAATTTGGAATTGCAGCAAATCGAATTTTGGCAGGGAACAAAAATAGATCAATTAAACTAAATAAGTCTTCTTCCCATTAAATAAATTAAAAAAGTCTGTCTTGTAACCAGTCCTTTTCAAACAAGTAAAGTCTGCCCATTTTGTGCCGTCGATTTTGTGTTAATGCCTAGTATTTATACAAAATCATAATTTAAAGGACTTCATTCCTTCATTCACTTTGGAAATTTGGAATTGCAGCACATCAAATTTTGCCTGGGAAGAAAAGTAGATTAAATAAATTTAATAAGTCTTACTACTTCCCATTAAATAAATTAAATACGTCTTACTTGTTCCCACTCCTTTTCAAAACAGTAGTTTAAAACGAGGGCCCTTCACTCAATCTTTAACCCCAACCCCGCACGTTGTGTTGTATCTGTGAATGTTGGTTGTGGCCAAATGATAGTTTTCTTTCATTCGTTTAGGTTCCAAGAAAACTTGATGTAACTCTACTTTTAACTGCCGTTTCAGATAAGCGGGTATTACGTCGCAGTCATGTGCCGTGGATATGACGTAATTGCCCGAACCTCCGCCAAAATTCAAATCTGTTGGCGCGATGGCCGTGAGCCACTGAGCAGCGACGATTATCAACAGAAATATCTTTATTTTCTGCTTGCAACTGGACCGTCTAGAGCGTACACGGTAAGTAACACTCATTGTGTTTAAGGAGATTTACGTTTGTAATAGCAGAAGTGTAGCCGCGTTGCGTTGTACGTGTGAAAATTGGTCGAGGCGAAATGTTAATGTTTAATTTCATTCCTTTAGGTTCCACGGTGTTTGTTGGCTGCAAGTTTTCCACTGCAAGAAGAGGCTCGTATCATTGACCAGGAGCGAGCTACAATGGTGAGTAGCCATAACATTTATGTTAAACACTTCCTATTTCATGTCTAACAGTACTTGATTTAACAAATAACCATAAATAAATACAGTGTGGGCACTGAAGTTAACATATGTGATTATACTGCCTAATCTGTCACGGAGTAGATTGTTGCAAAGTAATATAAGATCCAAAGTTGTAATTCAGAATAGTTTTCAAAAGAAGGCCATTAGAATTATATACAAGTCTGATTACCCTTAACATAACAACAAGCTATTAATTAAATCACAAATTCTTCAATTCAAAGATTTGGTAGATTATCAGACAAATAATGTCTAACAGTAATTGATTTCACACATCACGATAAGTAGATTGAGTGTGGGCACTCTCAAGTTAACAGATATGATTATACTGCCTAATCTGTTACAGAGTATGTTGTTGCCAAGTAATGTAGAATAGATCCAAAGTAGTAATCCAGAATAGTTTTGAAGAGGCCATTAGAATAATAAACAAATCTGATTACCTTGAACATAATAACAAGCTAAGTGTTTAATATGTCCTATGAAGTCAAAATTGGGCACCATCATGTGGTGAAATTTGGAATTGCATCACATCCAATTTTGCCTGGGAACAAACAGATTAAATAAATCTTAGTTTTGAATAAGCCACTCCTTCTCAAACAAGTAAACTCTGCCCATTTCGCGCAGTAGATGTTCTGTTAATATCTAGTATTTATACAAAGTCATAATTTAAATTGCTTTCAACCTTCATTCATCGGTTCAACCAACATTACTCGCTCTTATTACCAACTTGTATTGATTTAACTAAGCGTTTAATACTTCCTATCAGGTCTCAAGGCAAGATTTGGCAAAATACAATTTCAGCAAATCCAATTTTGCCAGGGAACAAAAATAGATTAAATAAACTAAATAAGTCTTCTTCCCATTAAATAAATCAGAAAAGTCTGTCTTGTAACCAGTCTTCTTCAAACAAGTAAAGTCTGCCCATTTTGTGCCGTAGATTTTGTGTCTATGCCTAGTATTTAAACAAAATCATAATTTAAACGACTTCTTTCCTTCATTCACTTTGGAAATTTGGAATTGCAGCAAATCGAATTTTGCCAGGGAACAAAAATAGATCAATTAAACTAAATAAGTCTTCTTCCCATTAAATAAATTAAAAAAGTCTGTCTTGTAACCAGTCCTTTTCAAACAAGTAAAGTCTGCCCATTTTGTGCCGTCGATTTTGTGTTAATGCCTAGTATTTATACAAAATCATAATTTAAAGGACTTCATTCCTTCATTCACTTTGGAAATTTGGAATTGCAGCACATCAAATTTTGCCTGGGAAGAAAAGTAGATTAAATAAATTTAATAAGTCTTACTACTTCCCATTAAATAAATTAAATACGTCTTACTTGTTCCCACTCCTTTACAAAAAAGTAGTTTAAAACGAGGTCCCTTCACTCAACCTTTAACCCTATTTATTCACCTTCTAGGCTAAGTGTTAAAGGCTAAGTGTTAAAGGCTAAGTGTTAAAGGCTAAGTGTTAGAGGCTAAGTGCCAGAGGCTAGGCGCCAGAGGCGAGTTTTTGTGGGCTGAAGTTTTAGTGGGGTTAGTGTGAATACAATCCAAAAGAATACAACAGAATACAATACAATAGAATATAATACATAGATTAAATTCAATAGCTCTTACTACTTCCCATTAAATAAATTAAATACGTCTTACTTGTTCCCAATCCTTTTCAAAAAAGTAGTTTAAAACGAGGGCCCTTCACTCAACCTTTAACCTCAACCCCGCACGTCACATTGTGTTGTATCTGTGAATGTTGGTTGTGGCCAAATGATAGTTTTCTTTCATTCGTTTAGGTTCCACGGTGTTTGTTGGCTATGTTTTCCACTGTCAGAAGGATGAAAATACAAAGTACAACGCTTGGACGTGGGCGAAGACGTCACCGGTGAGTCCTTCCTTCCTATTTATTTACCTTCTAGATGCTAGAGGCTAAGTGTTAGAGGCTAAGTGTTAGAGGCTAAGTGTTAAACACAATACGAACAACACAACGATACTGCACTGAACAACACGATACCGCACTGAGAAACACGATACCGCACTGAACAACACGATACCGCACTGAACAACACCATGCCGCACTGAACACCATGCCACACTGAACAACACCATCCCGCACTGAACAACACCATGCCGCACTAAACAACACCATGCCGCACTGAACAACACCATGCCGCACTGAACAACACCATGCCGCACTGAAAGACACCATGCCGCACTGAACGACACCATGCCGCACTGAAAGACACCATCCCGCACTGAACACCATGCCGCACTGAACAACACCATCCTGCACTGAACAACACCATCCCGCACTGAACAACACCATGCCGCACTGAACAACATTATGCCGCACTGAACATTATGCCGCACTGAACAACACCATGCCGCACTGAAAAACACCATGCCGCACTGAACAACATTATGCCGCACTGAACAACACCATGCCGCACTGAACAACACCATGCCGCACTGAACAACACCATGCCGCACTGAACAACATTATGCCGCACTGAACAACACCATGCCGCACTGAACAACACCATCCTGCACTGAACAACACCATTCCGCATTGAACACCATGCCGCACTGAACAACACCATCCCGCACTGAACAACACCATCCCGCACTGAACAACACCATGCCGCACTGAACAACATTATGCCGCACTGAACAACATTATGCCGCACTGAACAACACCATGCCGCACTGAACAACACCATGCCGCACTGAACAACACCATGCCGCACTGAACAACATTATAACGCACTGAACAACACCATCCCGCACTGAACAACACCATGCCGCACTAAACATTATGCCGCACTGAACAACATTATGCCGAAATGAACAACACCATGCCGCACTGAACAACACCATGCCGCACTGAACAACACCATCCTGCACTGAACAACACCATCCCGCACTGAACAACACCATGCCGCACTGAACAACACCATGCCGCACTGAACAACACCATGCCGCAATGAACAACACCATCCCGCACTGAACAACATTATGCCGCACTGAACAACATTATGCCGCACTGAACAACATTATGCCGCACTGAACAACATTATGCCGCACTGAACAACACCATGCCGCACTGAACAACACCATGCCGCACTGAACAACACCATGCCGCACTGAACAACACCATGCCGCACTGAACAACACGATCCCGCATTGAACAACACCATGCCGCACTGAACAACACCATCCTGCACTGAACAACACCATCCCGCACTGAACAACACCATGCCGCACTGAACAACATTATGGCGCACTGAACAACATTATGCCGCACTGAACAACACCATGCCGCACTGAACAACACCATGCCGCACTGAACAACACCATGCCGCAATGAACAACACCATCCCGCACTGAACAACACCATGCCGCACTGAGCAACACCATGCCGCACTGAACAACACCATCCCGCACTGAACAACACCATGCCGCACTGAACAACACCATTCCGCACTGAACAACACCATGCCGCACTGAACAACATTACGCTGCACTGAACAACACCATGCCGCACTGAACAACACCATGCCGCACTGAACAACACCATGCCGCATTGAACAACACCATGCCGCATTGAACAACACCATGCCGCACTGAACAACACCATCCTGCACTGAACAACACCATGCCGCATTGAACAACACCATGCCGCACTGAACAGCACCATCCTGCACTGAACAACACCATCCCGCACTGAACAACACCATCCCGCATTGAACAACACCATCCTGCACTGAACAACACCATGCCGCACTGAACAACACCATGCCGCACTGAACACCATTCCGCACTGAACAACACCATGCCGCACTGAACAACACCATCCTGCACTGAACAACACCATCCCGCACTGAACAACACCATGCCGCATTGAACAACACCATCCTGCACTGAACAACACCATCCTGCACTGAACAACACCATGCCGCACTGAACAACACCATGCCGCACTGAACAACACCATGCCGCACTGAACAACACCATGCCGCACTGAACAACATTATGCCGCACTGAACAACATTATGTCGCACTGAACAACACCATGCCGCACTGAACAACACCATGCCGCACTGAACAACATTATGCCGCACTGAAAAACACCATGCCGCACTGAACAACACCATCCCGCACTGAACAACACCATGCCGCATTGAACAACACCATGCCGCACTGAACAACACCATGCTGCACTGAACAACATTATGCTGCACTGAACAACACGATCCTGCATTGAACAACACCATGCCGCACTGAACAACACCATCCTGCACTGAACAACACCATCCTGCACTGAACAACACCACCCCGCACTGAACAACACGATCCCGCATTGAACAACACCATCCCGCACTGAACAACACCATGCCGCACTGAACAACACCATTCCGCACTGAACAACACCATCCCGCACTGAACAACACCATGCCGCATTGAACAACACCATGCCGCACTGAACAACACCATCCTGCACTGAACAACACCATGCCGCACTGAACAACACCATGCCGCACTGAACAACACCATGCCGCACTGAACAACATTATGCCGCACTGAACAACATTATGCCGCACTAAACAACATTATGTCGCACTGAACAACACCATGCCGCACTGAACAACACCATGCTGAACTGAACAACATTATGCCGCACTGAACAACACGATCCCGCATTGAACAACACCATCCCGCAGTGAACAACACCATGCCGCATTGAACAACACCATGCCGCACTGAACAACACCATGCTGCACTGAACAACATTATGCTGCACTGAACAACACGATCCTGCATTGAACAACACCATGCCGCACTGAACAACACCATCCTGCACTGAACAACACCTTTCCACACTGAACAACACCATGCCGCACTGAACAACATTATGCCGCACTGAACAACACCATGCCGCACTGAACAACACCATGCCGCACTGAACAACACCATGCCGCACTGAACAACACCATGCCGCAATGAACAACACCATCCCGCACTGAACAACACCATGCCGCACTGAACAACACCATGCCGCATTGAACAACACCATGCCGCACTGAACAACACCACCCCGCACTGAACAACACGATCCCGCATTGAACAACACCATCCCAAACTGAACAACACCATGCCGCACTGAACAACACCATTCCGCACTGAACAACACCATGCCGCACTGAACAACACCATGCCGCACTGAACAACACCATGCCGCACTGAACAACACCATGCCGCACTGAACAACATTATGCCGCACTGAACAACACCATGCCGCACTGAACAACACCATCCCGCACTGAACAACACCATGCCGCATTGAACAACACCATGCCGCACTGAACAACACCATCCTGCACTGAACAACACCATCCCGCACTGAACAACACCATGCCGCACTGAACAACATTATGGCGCACTGAACAACATTATGCCGCACTGAACAACACCATGCCGCACTGAACAACACCATGCCGCACTGAACAACACCATGCCGCACTGAACAACATTATGCCGCACTGAACAACATTATGCCGCACTGAACAACACCATGCCGTACTGAACAACACCATGCCGCACTGAACAACACCATGCCGCACTGAACAACACGACGTCGCACTGAACAACACGACGCCGCACAGAACAACACGACGCCGCACAGAATAACACAATACCGCACAGAACAACACAATACCATACCGCACAAACAGTTTTAGATAATATACGTCGCAGTCATGTGACGCGGACATGACGTCAATAGGCGGAACTCACGGGCAAAATTATAATCCGTGGGCGTGGCTTGCAACAGGAAGTAGGAAAGCGGCAGTTCTGGCAACAAGACACAGCGGTTAGTAACACGATGACTAACAAGGCAAATATTTTTGTTTTCAGCTTGCAACTTGGACCGTCTAGAGCGTACAAGGTAATTACAACTGGTTTTTTTTTAGCCTGAAAAGCGAGGGAGTGTGGCGTTTGGGAGGAATGTCGAACTCGGCGTCTGCTTCCAGCCACAGACGCCAAATTTCGACGATTATTTCGACTGGTCAACGGTTGTAAATTATTGCGTTGACTAAAAACTTTATTTAACTCTACTCTTAACTTTGCCGTTTCAGATATGCGGGTATTACACCGCGGAAATGACGTCAATAGGCTGAACTCTCGCCAAAATTCAAATCTGTGGGCGCAATGGCCTTGAGCGAGACACCGGATACAACACGACGATTATCAACAGAAATATCTTATTTTCTGCTTGCAAGTGGACCGTCTAGAGCGTACACGGTAAGTACAACTCATTGTGTTTAAAAAGATTTACGTTGTGTAGTTTGCGTTGGCGTTGTATCTGTGAATGTTGGTGAGGCTAAATGTTAATGTTTAATTTCATTCCTTTAGGTCCACGGTGTTTGTTGGCTGTATGTTTTCCACTGCAAGAAGAGGCTCGTATCATTGACCAGCAGAGCTACAATGGTGAGTACCCCTTTCGTCTTCCATTTATGTTAAACACTTCCTATTTCATGTCTAACAGTACTCGATTTAACAAATAACCATAAATAAATACAGTGTGGGCAGTCACGTTAACATATGTGATTATCCTGCCTAATATGTTTATCACAAATATGTCACTAATCACTAATATGTTTATTTGTTTATCACAACACCTTTGGACCTTCAGCAATCGATTATTTACCTTCATCTACATAGAGACAGAACGATGGTGTCTTAAACATCTCATCATTTCACCAAATAACTTCACGCAGGTGGATAACGGCCGTCTCGGTCACGCTATGTTGCGTGATGCAGTTTTGAAGAACCAAATGCATTTATTCAATGAATAAGTCAAGCTAGTCTATGTTTATGATGTTGTAAGTTACGGTAGCGATTGAAGTTGAGTTCGAAGCCAGTGGGAAAACAGCGCTGCGTTTGTGCTCTCCAGGTACAAATGTTGTGATCTCTGACTGACGACCGGGCGAGACTCGAGTAAGAGATGTCCAAACGAGCTCCGGCAGGGCGGGCCAAGGCGGAGCGAGCGGACGCCCTTCAGGCCGCCAATGACGAGCTGAGAACCAAACTGATGGACGTCCAGTTAGAACTTCAGCAGGAGAAGAACAAGGTGAAAACCTCAACAGACAGACACTGCCTGCCTCCCTGCCTGCCTCCCTGCCTGCCTCCCTGCCTGCCTTCCCTCCCTCCCAGTTTTCCCGATGTAGATTAGACATGCGTGTGCCATGACTGTGTCAGCCTACATCAACAAATGCACCGAGGACGTCAGCACCACTAAGAATATCATCACCCGGGGCAACCAACGACCCTGGATGACTGAGGAGGTACGTCAAACGCTACGAGCGCGGAACTCTGCCTTCAAGTCTGGCGACAAGGAGACACTGAGGACAGCGAGAGACAACTTGAACCGTGCCATCAGGATAGCGAAGCGAGACCGCAGTCGAAAATTTCAGGATCGTTTCCCACGACGTCAAAACATCAGGAGTATGTGGCAAGGCATACGGGCGATTACAGACTACAACTCACCTCCCCCCCCCCGGTGGGTGTAGTTGATGCTGACTTTCTAAATGGTCTAAATAACTTCTTTGGGAGTTCGAGGCACTAAACGGCACTCCAGCAGTTAAAACTGTCCCCCATCAGGAAGAGGAGGTACTCTGCCTTGACTCCGCCGATGTGTTGAAGACCCTGAGGAGAGTCAACCCCTGTAAGGCCCCTGGCCCCGACAACATTCCTGGGCGTGTGTTCAGGGAAAGTGCAAGTCATCTGGCTGGGGTCATCACAGACATTTTTAATACCTCGCTGGGCCAAGCCACAGTGCCGGCGTGCTTTAAGACTGCCTCATCATTCGGTGCCGAGAAACCTCAAATCACCTCATTTAATGATTACCGGCCTGTTGCACTGACTCCGGTTATGATGAAGTGCTTCGAAGGCTGCTTAAAGGTCACATCGTTTCCAGACTCCCCCCTATTATTTGACCCGTTCCAGTTTGCCGACCGGCAAAAACCGCTCCACTCAGGACGCCATCTCCTCGTTCTTCACCTGAGCCTGGCTCACCTGGAGGAGAAGAACACCCATGTGCGGAGGCTGTTCCTGGACTTCAGCTCAGCGTTTAACACCATCATCCCACAGCATCTGGTAGGAAAATTGGAACACCTGGGCTTCAACACCCCCCTTCGCAACTGGCTGCTAGACTTCCTCACCAACAGACCTCAGGTCAGTCCGGGTCGGACAGAACACCTCTGATGTCATCACCCTCAGCACAGGCTCCCTTCAGGGCTGCGTCCTGAGCCCCCTGCTGTGCACCCTGATGACACACGACTGCGTCCTCAGGTTCACCACCAATCACATCGTGAAGTCAGCAGACGACACAACCGGTGGTGGGGCTCATCAGAGACAACAACGACCTGGACTACAGAGAGGAGGTGGAGCAGCTGGTGGGCTGGTGCAGAGAAAACAGCCTGATCCTGAATGAGGAGAAGATGAAGGAGATCATCGTCGACTTCAGGAAAAAACAGCCTCACCACGCTCCACTGATCATCAACAGCTCAGCTGTGGAGGTGGGGTCAGCACCACCAAATTCCTGGGGGTCCACATCACAGAAGACCTCACCTGGACTATGAACAACTACGGCACTGGTCAAGAGGGCACAGAAGCGCTTGTACCTTCCTGCGGAGGATGAGGAGAGCCCACTGCCCCCCACCCATCATGAGGACGTTCTACAGGAGCACCATAGAGAGCATTCTGACAAGCTGTCTCTCTGTGTGGTGTGGAGGCTGCACCGCCTCCGATTGGAAGAACGTGAGGAGAGTGGTGAGGACAGCAGAGAGGATCATAGGGGCTCCTCTTCCCTCCATTCAGGACATTTCATCTCAGCGCTGCATGTCCCGTGCCCGTAACATCATCAATGACCCATCACACCCCCACCATGGACTGTTCTCCCTGCTGCCCTCTTGGAAGAGGTTTGCAGCATCCGCTGCAGGTCCACCAGGTTCTGCAACAGCTTTTTCCCTGCTGTCATCAGACTGTTGAACACTAGAACTGTTGAGCTCTAAACTGAACTCTGCATCACACATTCACTAGAACTGTACTTTATGACACTCACGGACCTCTATCTTGCACTATCTCGCACTACCAACTTTACTGAACTTGTATAGAACCCTTTAAATAGAAGTTTAATACATGGTTTAGCATTCCTCTGCACACTCTTGAATACTGTTTTGCCTACTTGCACTATTGCATTAATTATCACTGCTGCACTTTATACTTATTTTTAATATATATAATATATATATATATATAGTATACTATGTATATATATATTTTTCATAGGATATGTTACTTCTATTCAACTGCAATATCACTACTTTGTTGTAAGACGTATGCAACGGAATTTCGTTTTGTATGCACCATGTGCAGACAAGATGACAATAAAGTTTGTCTAAGTCTAAGTCATGTCAGGTCAGCTGTCTGGAGAGAGAGAGAAGTCAGGACCTGCGGGCGAGCACCACCGTGCCACCGCCGCCATGACGGAACTCAAAAGCAAACTCCATGAGGAGAAGCAGAAAGAGTTAGCCATTACCAGGGAGACATTACTGCGGCAGCATGAAATGGAGCTGATGAGAGTGATCAAAATCAAAGATGGAGAGATCCAGCGACTGAATGCCTTGGTCCTCAGCCTGAGGGACGGGCTCCATGGACAAGGTGATCCGCTCTAATCCGTGTCTGACTATCCGCACGCCACGTCGGGCTTCGATGCGGCCGCTACCGTATTGTGTAGCTTGTCCCCAGTAAGCGTCGCGGCGCTCCGTTGCGGTCTCAACGGCCCGGTGTGGCGCAATGTCTGCTCAGGTGAGGAGGGGGGGCGCTTTGCTGGCGGAGGTGGAGGAGACGCGGCGGTGTCGGGAGACCGAGCGGTGTCGCCTCCACCAGGAGCGCGGAGGAAGCCCTGGCAGCGGCCCAGCAGGCCTGGCAGTCCCGAGCGGCCGAGCTCCGATCGGCTCATAACCAGCATCGGGAGGAGCTGAGCCGAACCAAGAGAGACTGCGAGAGGGAGATCCGCCGACTGGTAGGACTGATCAGATGCGCGGTGCGTGGCTATGTTCCCAATTTCGTTGTATACCTGCAGTGCAATGACACCTAAGGCATTCTATTCTATTCTATTTCACAAGAAGAAAATGTCCGGTTGCTCGCTTCGCTTTTGTCACAGCAAAGGTGTTCTAGTCGATTCAAGAAAAAAATTGGCCGGTTGCTCTCTTTGTTTTTGTCACAATTCTGGCAAATGAGTTTGCCCGCCTGCCTGAGCGCTCCCCGTTTGTACATCCAGACGGATGAGATCAAGCTGAAAGACAGAGCGGTTAGTGTTTTGGATGAAGCCCTGGGGCCGGCCACGTCCACCGCCTTCAGCTGCAGACTCAGGCTGCCGAGCAGCAGATCGCTGCCCTGAGGGATTCCCAAAGGGCGGGCCTAAACTACCCTGGACGTGGGGTCAACGCCGCTACTAGCAATCCTCTTCATTGCGTAAGCCACCTCATCACACACTTGCAGTACGCATGACTTAGTTCGTTGCTGGAGGAAGGTAGCACAAAAACTGTTTTGAACTTTGAACGAGTGCTTGTGTGTGTGTGTTGCGGGGCGTTTTCAGTCTCAGGAGGATCGGGACACGCGACGGTTTCATCTGAAAATCGCTGAGCTCAGCGCAGTCATCAGGAAACTGGAGGATCGAAACGCCCTGCTTTCTGAAGAGCGCAATGAACTGGTAATTTATTGACGGCACGCTTGAAGGTTTGCGCTACGTTTGATGCGCGCCATCCAGCGAGGCACCCATTGCGCTTGCTTATTAGTTGAGCGGCGCGGCGAGTCGGTTGCCTGGTAGATGTCTTTTATTGGGAGCCAAAGCCACGATTCCGTTCAAACCGATGCAAAAGGAATGGATACGTTCTGGCCCGCGTGTTGTGCGTCTTTCACATCCCGCACTTCATGCTTGCAGCTAAAGCGACTGAGAGAAACAGAAAGCCAGTTTCTGCCACTCCTGTACAAAAACAAACGCCTGAGCAGGAAGAATGAAGAACTCTCGCTGGTGCTGTGTCGCCTTGAAAACAAAGTGCGCTTTGTCACCCAGGAGAACGAGGAGATGGCAAGCTTGGTAAGTCGACGCGGACAACGGCGGCGTGCCAACAGAGTCCACTGCATTTGTGTTCCACAGAGAAGGCCTAGTTCGCTCAATGACCTGGACCGCGGTTGCGGCCAGCAGGACGGTGAAATGGAGTTCCTTCAAGTTGTGGAGCAGCGGCACATCATCGACGACTTGTCCAAGGTCTTCAGGCAGGCGACTCGGTGCACGTACGGCAGCGCCGCGCTCGCTCGCTGTCGCCAGGAAACCTTTTCCGTCCAAAGCTTGGCCGGCGGCCGCCATCCAAAAAATTGGCCCCTTAAATTCCGACCTTTCAAGCAGGAGCATTGTGCGCACGCGTTTGAACACGCTTTAGACTTGTTTTGCCGTTTTCAGCAGCTCAAAGCTCCCGTTTTGTCAGCGCCTTTGCCACTCGCTGTGCGCTGAAAACGACGGACTTGCCCGGCTGCTCAGCCCGTCAACCATGAGCCGCGAGCGCGACGTCATTGTCCGTAGGCAGCTAGTGGCAAAATGCACCCTGTTAGAGTTGCGCTCGCTCCAACTTATTTTGCAAGAACCACACGGGAGACAAGTAAGTTCTTTTGGACACCTGCAGGTGGAGAGTCCATCCGTTGTACGAATGAAGTCTGACTCTCGGCTCCTGCACGAGCATTTTAATTAAGAGAAACAGGGTGGGTGTAAGAGTGGATTGAATAGAGGAAGCCCTTGACCTCTAGTCAAAACATAGCAAGGGGTGTTTTACGACTTTGTGTAGGAAGGGATAAGCGATAGGGATAAATAAGGGATAAATAATATTATTTATTACAGGTCGCAGTCAAAGTCAAAGCAACACAATGATACGATAAAGATAATCTGGAAAACCCTGACACACCCTGTAGTTGTCACTTTTGGAAAAGACGAGCGTCCCTCCAATCATCGCCGGTGACGTGTTTTTCAGGCTCTGGAGACAGGAGCTCATGTCAGAAATGTCATTGTGAGTCGCGTTTGTTTCTGCGCCGGAGCCGTTCGTTCCCTTTGCATCCAAAGAATCTCAAAGGCGGATTATTTGTGTCGACAGGAGAGAGATTTGCTGCTACGATACCGACGTCGAGAATCTCTGAGGAGGAACAAAGCGTGAGGTCCTGCAAGGTGAGTCTGTTTGTTTGCGGCTGCTTGGTGTTGCGCAAGATGAAATGGCCTTTTTCTCGCTATCGTTCCTCTCGTCGATTCATCGTGAGGTGTCGCTTCAGTTTGTTCAGAGAGATGTTTGCTTCCGCGCCCGCAGGTCATCGAAACATTTTACGGCTACGACGAAGACGTGTTGGTGGACTCGGACGGATCGTCCTTGTCTTTTCACACCGACAGAACCCCCGACACGGAACCCGAAGAGGTAGCCCGCCATTTCTGCCAGCGTATTGGCACCAAACATTCCTCTTCAGCCTGGAATCGGACTCGTCTTTGCGTCGCGGGTGCTTTGTCGCCGGTCTGACTGATTCTGGTACTAGTGCTGTGTTGCATTGGTGTGTGCATGAAGAGGCGGAGCTTCGCTACCGCCAGCTGACGCAAGAATATCAAGCGCTGCAACGAGCCTACGCTCTGCTAGCCCAGACCAGCGAAAGGGGACTACGACGCCGAGAAGGAGATCAAGGTGGCGCCCCTTCCCGCAACCCCCGGCCGGGTCGCAGCCTCCCCGTTCTCACCCAGCCTCGGGTGTTCTCTGGTCTGAAAGGAGGAGGAGGAGCCTCCCTCCTCCTCCTTTCAGACCAGAGAAAAGCTGATGGTAGAAATGGGTCACTATCAAAGCAGAGTAGCAGATCTGGAGTCAGCGCTGAAGCAACAAGGACAGGTAAGCTCATCAATGAGCACACCTTTTTCTCAGACAAAATAGCTACATTCTTCAGTCACTCATCCGTCTGGCATTACTGGACCAACCCCCCCCCCCCCCCCCCCCCCCGAACGTGGCTGGGAAAATGCGGAGAAAAGCAAATGTCATTTTCCAGTCAACCAAAGAATTTGTGGATGAAAATGACACAACATTCCAAAGCTGTCCACGCGTTTGTCTCTTCTAGAATGTCAAGTGGGTGGAGGAGAAGCAGCTGCTGCGTCAGAGCAATCAGCAGTTGGCCGAAAAGGTGACGGAAAGAAAGGCGCTGGGCGGAGTCGCTTGGCGTCACACCTGTCGGGAAGCCCCGCAGATGAGGTCTGACTGTCTTTTCAGGTCAGGCGGATGGAGGCGGAAGAAGCGCGTCTGAAAGAGCACATCCAGGATATCCGAGACCAAAACGAACTGCTTGAGTTCCGCATCCTGGAGCTGGAGGTGGGAAGACTCGCACAAGCGTGTTGAGGCCAGAGATGTGACGGACGGACGGACGGACGGACGGATGCATGCCTCTGCCTTTCAGGAGAGGGAGTGGCGCTCCCCCGTCTTGAAGTTTCTGCAAGTCCGTTTCCCAGACGGCCTCAGCCCTTTGCAGATCTACTGCGAGGCCGAGGGCGTGAGCGTACGTAAGGCGTCCCTCGCAACCCTAACCTTAACCCGAGGTCCCAGAACACCTTACATTGCTCCTTGCGCCTTTCCCCCGGACATCGTCATCAGTGATCTGATGAAGAAGCTGGACATCCTGGGCTATAACGCCGTAAGTGTATGTCGAACTCCTTATGTTCGCACTCCACGAGACTCGGCGGCTCAAATGTGACTTTTGGAAGGCTTTGCGCTGAAAGAAGCTTGTTGACGCTGTGCCTTTGGGCTCTTGCAGAATCTCACCAACGAGGAGCAGGTGGTCGTGAATCACGCCAGGACCCTTCTCACCCTAGCCGAGAAGGTAACGCGCACGTCCACGCACGCTCTCGCATTCTGCTTATGTGACAGCAGCCTTTCCTCAGTGGTTAGAATACATCAAAGTGACCAAGTCAGCACTTCAACAGAAGATGTTGGACATTGAAAGTGAGAAGGTAGACAGACACGCGACATCAGCCAAGGGGAACTCCGGCAATGTGCCCCAACAATTCTGACCTTGAGCTGTGCTAGGATATGTTCTGCAAGCAGAAGGGCTACCTGGATGAAGAGTTGGACTTCAGGAAGTGTTCCATGGACCAGGCTCATAAGGTAAGCCGCCCTCAAATCTCCCGCCGGACCACTGATGGACGAGGATTGCGGCCCAGAGGATCCTGGAGCTGGAGGCCATGTTGTACGAGGCGCTACCGCAGCGGGACTGCCCCGCCACGGACGGCGAAAAAGCCAGCCACGCTGGCGTGAATGACGTGCTGACGGCGGATCAGAGAGAAGAGCTTAGGAGCGCCGTGGACCAATGGAAGCGAGCCCTGATGTGCGAGTTGAGGGAGCGCGACGCTTGCATCCTCCAAGAGAGAATGGATCTGCTGCACAGCGCGCAACAGGTAAGGGCCCAAAGCCAGCCCGGCACTTACTTGCACGCTTACTGGCTTTTGAATGCCACTTTCCATTTGTCCGTCCTAGAGGAACAAAGAGCTGAAAGAATTCATCGAAGCTCAGAAGAGACAAATCAAACAATTGGAGGAGAAGTTTCTGTTTCTCTTTCTATTCTTCTCCTTGGCCTTCATTCTGTGGCCCTAACACCAGCTGGTGAGTGAGCTCCAGCGGCACCGCACTCGACACCTCCGATACACTGCCAGCCGGTCTCAGACGTTGGCAGACGCTCCGATGCCAACGTATACCCCCCGCCACGGTGACAGAGGCACCGCGTCACACCGGCGCTCATCCAATCAGAAGGCAGGAAAAGCAAATTCACATGCAGGGCACTTTTGAACCAGAAGAGAGCGCCACAAAAAACGGTTGTTGCCCCAAACGCGCACTAAAAAGGGTCAGAATAACAAGAGTCCCACTGGCCAGCCGGGGCCACCCGTCCAGCTGTTTCTTCAGGGGGGAAAAAAATTGGAGTCACCGGTGAGTACATTTTGCATTTAGCTCTGCTTTTCTGCTTCTGTCTTCAAGTGTGTGGCATGCTGCGATCAAAGAGTCAGCCAACCCCAAAGCGGTTGACCTCAACGTCCCACCACCATGCCTACCAGAGCAGGTGACGTGATGCTTTGGACATCCTTCCGTCTCAGATGCCCAAAAGTACTCTTTGCCACATCTGCGGCAATACGGTGTCTTTTCAAAGGTGCAAATAAATCCAGCGTGGGCGGAACACGCACGTCTTCGGTTTTTCCCGCTTTGTTTGTGTGACAGCTGTTGTGAAAATTTTATACAAATAAAGTTGTATAGTACAGGTTTGGCCAAGCCGCAACTCCCGAACCGCATGCGGCTCTTTTATGTTCATATCAACATTTGTGTGTGTGTGTGTGTGTGTGTGGGGGGGGGGGGGGGGGGGTTGTGCGTGTTGGCTTCACTTGAGTTCAATTTGGTATTTTGGTCAAAAGCGCATGTGGTGAAATTCCACAAAGTAGGATGGGCAAACACATTTCTTTAAACTATGAGTGTCAATTGGGCTCTCGAAATGGCAGGGAAAAGATGCACAGCAAAACGAAAATACGTAGATGAACACAGGACGTTTTAATCAGAGTGGGAAAGTTTCTATTTTTTGTTGAACGTGATGGCAAACCATTCTGCCTGATATGTCAGACCTCAGCGCATTTCAAAGATTCAAATCTTCAGCGCCATGCACTTCAGCTCACTCCATGCTAACATTGATCAGGCGTCGAACCCGCATCATCATGCTTAAGAGGTGGCCATGCTAACCAGTGCGCCATTATGTCAACGCATAATAACTAAGTCTACTGGTCAAAACAGCGGTTACTATATGACGTCGCTACGTCGTGGTCACGTGACGCAGACGTCAATGGACGTGGGCAGAGTTAACTTGTTTAAAAGGGAGTAGGCAGAAGAAATATTTAATTTATTTAAATCTATTTTGAGTGCACACCATTATGCCAATGCATAACAACTGTAAATCTACTAAACAAAACAGCGGTTGCTATATGACATCTGCCACGTCGTGGTCACGTGACATACGTGACGTCGATGGGCGTAACTTTCGCCGGAATTCAAATCCGCGGGGAGAGTTAACTTGTTTAAAAGAGAGTGGGCAGAAGAATTATTTAATTTATTTAAATCTATTTGGTGTGTGCGCCATTATGTCAATGCATAACAACTGTAAGTCTACTAAACAAAACAGCGGTTGCTATATGACGTCTGCCACGTCGTGGTCACGTGACGCGGACGTGACGTCGACGCCTACTTTACATCCCACCGATCACAGGACCCCTCGGCTGCATAACCGTGCCCCCTTCCCAACCAATCGGATTTGCTATACGCGAAAACGACGCCAATGGAAAGAGCTTCCGCCCAAATTTAAATCCGTGGGCGTGGCTCGCAGCAGGAAGTAGGAAAATGGCGGCGATGTTGACAAAGACACAGCGGATGGTAACATACGACTAACAAGAGAAATATTTTTATTTTCTGCTTGCAACTGGACCGTCCAGAGCGTACACGGTAAGTACAACTCATCGTTTTTAAAAAGAAGTACTTTTGTTGCCCTGAAAAGCGAGTGAGCATGGCGTTTGTGGGGGACGTCGAATTTCGACGATTCTTTCTGGTCAACGGTTGTAAATGATTGTGTTGATTAAAAAAGAAAACTTGATGTAACTCTACTTTTAACTGCCGTTTCAGATAGATTTGGAATTGCATCACATCCAATTTTGCCTAGAGCGTACACGGTAAGTAACACTCGTTGTGTTTAAGGAGATTTACGTTTGTAATAGCAGAAGTGTAGCCGCGTTGCGTTGTACGTGTGAATGTTGGTCCGGGCGAAATGTTAATGTTTAATTTCATTCCTTTAGGTTCCACGGTGTTTGTTGGCTGCAAGTTTTCCACTGCAAGAAGAGGCTCATATCATTGACCAGGAGCGAGCTACAATGGTGAGTAGCCATAACATTTATGTTAAACACTTCCTATTTCATGTCTAACAGTACTTGATTTAACAAATAACCATAAATAAATACAGTGTGGGCACTGAAGTTAACATATGTGATTATACTGCCTAATCTGTCACCGAGTAGATTGTTGCAAAGTAATATAAGATCCAAAGTTGTAATTCAGAATAGTTTTCAAAAGAAGGCCATTAGAATTATATACAAGTCTGATTACCCTGAACAAGCTATTAATTAAATCACAAATTCTTCAATTCAAAGATTTGGTAGATTATCAGACAAATAATGTCTAACAGTAATTGATTTAACACATCACGATAAGTAGATTGAGTGTGGGCACTCTCAAGTTAACATATGTGATTATACTGCCTAATCTGTTACAGAGTATGTTGTTGCCAAGTAATGTAGAATAGATCCAAAGTAGTAATCCAGAATAGTTTTGAAGAGGCCATTAGAATGATAAACAAATCTGATTACCTTGAACATAATAACAAGCTAAGTGTTTAATATGTCCTATGAAGTCAAAATTGGGCACCATCATGTGGTGAAATTTGGAATTGCATCACATCCAATTTTGCCTGGGAACAAACAGATTACATAAATCTTAGTTTTGAATAAGCCACTCCTTCTCAAACAAGTAAACTCTGCCCATTTTGCGCAGTAGATGTTCTGTTAATATCTAGTATTTATACAAAGTCATAATTTAAATTGCTTTCAACCTTCATTCATCGGTTCAACCAACATTACTCGCTCTTATTACCAACTTGTATTGATTTAACTAAGCGTTTAATACTTCCTATCAGGTCTCAAATCGAGATTTGGCAAAATACAATTTCAGCAAATCCAATTTTGCCAGGGAACAAAAATAGATTAAATAAACTAAATAAGTCCTCTTCCCATTAAATAAATCAGAAAAGTCTGTCTTGTAACCAGTCCTCTTCAAACAAGTAAAGTCTGCCCATTTTGTGCCGTAGATTTTGTGTCTATGCCTAGTATTTAAACAAAATCATAATTTAAACGACTTCTTTCCTTCATTCACTTTGGAAATTTGGAATTGCAGCAAATCGAATTTTGGCAGGGAACAAAAATAGATCAATTAAACTAAATAAGTCTTCTTCCCATTAAATAAATTAAAAAAGTCTGTCTTGTAACCAGTCCTTTTCAAACAAGTAAAGTCTGCCCATTTTGTGCCGTCGATTTTGTGTTAATGCCTAGTATTTATACAAAATCATAATTTAAAGGACTTCATTCCTTCATTCACTTTGGAAATTTGGAATTGCAGCACATCAAATTTTGCCTGGGAAGAAAAGTAGATTAAATAAATTTAATAAGTCTTACTACTTCCCATTAAATAAATTAAATACGTCTTACTTGTTCCCACTCCTTTTCAAAACAGTAGTTTAAAACGAGGGCCCTTCACTCAATCTTTAACCCCAACCCCGCACGTTGTGTTGTATCTGTGAATGTTGGTTGTGGCCAAATGATAGTTTTCTTTCATTCGTTTAGGTTCCAAGAAAACTTGATGTAACTCTACTTTTAACTGCCGTTTCAGATAAGCGGGTATTACGTCGCAGTCATGTGCCGTGGATATGACGTAATTGCCCGAACCTCCGCCAAAATTCAAATCTGTTGGCGCGATGGCCGTGAGCCACTGAGCAGCGACGATTATCAACAGAAATATCTTTATTTTCTGCTTGCAACTGGACCGTCTAGAGCGTACACGGTAAGTAACACTCATTGTGTTTAAGGAGATTTACGTTTGTAATAGCAGAAGTGTAGCCGCGTTGCGTTGTACGTGTGAAAATTGGTCGAGGCGAAATGTTAATGTTTAATTTCATTCCTTTAGGTTCCACGGTGTTTGTTGGCTGCAAGTTTTCCACTGCAAGAAGAGGCTCGTATCATTGACCAGGAGCGAGCTACAATGGTGAGTAGCCATAACATTTATGTTAAACACTTCCTATTTCATGTCTAACAGTACTTGATTTAACAAATAACCATAAATAAATACAGTGTGGGCACTGAAGTTAACATATGTGATTATACTGCCTAATCTGTCACGGAGTAGATTGTTGCAAAGTAATATAAGATCCAAAGTTGTAATTCAGAATAGTTTTCAAAAGAAGGCCATTAGAATTATATACAAGTCTGATTACCCTTAACATAACAACAAGCTATTAATTAAATCACAAATTCTTCAATTCAAAGATTTGGTAGATTATCAGACAAATAATGTCTAACAGTAATTGATTTCACACATCACGATAAGTAGATTGAGTGTGGGCACTCTCAAGTTAACAGATATGATTATACTGCCTAATCTGTTACAGAGTATGTTGTTGCCAAGTAATGTAGAATAGATCCAAAGTAGTAATCCAGAATAGTTTTGAAGAGGCCATTAGAATAATAAACAAATCTGATTACCTTGAACATAATAACAAGCTAAGTGTTTAATATGTCCTATGAAGTCAAAATTGGGCACCATCATGTGGTGAAATTTGGAATTGCATCACATCCAATTTTGCCTGGGAACAAACAGATTAAATAAATCTTAGTTTTGAATAAGCCACTCCTTCTCAAACAAGTAAACTCTGCCCATTTCGCGCAGTAGATGTTCTGTTAATATCTAGTATTTATACAAAGTCATAATTTAAATTGCTTTCAACCTTCATTCATCGGTTCAACCAACATTACTCGCTCTTATTACCAACTTGTATTGATTTAACTAAGCGTTTAATACTTCCTATCAGGTCTCAAGGCAAGATTTGGCAAAATACAATTTCAGCAAATCCAATTTTGCCAGGGAACAAAAATAGATTAAATAAACTAAATAAGTCTTCTTCCCATTAAATAAATCAGAAAAGTCTGTCTTGTAACCAGTCTTCTTCAAACAAGTAAAGTCTGCCCATTTTGTGCCGTAGATTTTGTGTCTATGCCTAGTATTTAAACAAAATCATAATTTAAACGACTTCTTTCCTTCATTCACTTTGGAAATTTGGAATTGCAGCAAATCGAATTTTGCCAGGGAACAAAAATAGATCAATTAAACTAAATAAGTCTTCTTCCCATTAAATAAATTAAAAAAGTCTGTCTTGTAACCAGTCCTTTTCAAACAAGTAAAGTCTGCCCATTTTGTGCCGTCGATTTTGTGTTAATGCCTAGTATTTATACAAAATCATAATTTAAAGGACTTCATTCCTTCATTCACTTTGGAAATTTGGAATTGCAGCACATCAAATTTTGCCTGGGAAGAAAAGTAGATTAAATAAATTTAATAAGTCTTACTACTTCCCATTAAATAAATTAAATACGTCTTACTTGTTCCCACTCCTTTACAAAAAAGTAGTTTAAAACGAGGTCCCTTCACTCAACCTTTAACCCTATTTATTCACCTTCTAGGCTAAGTGTTAAAGGCTAAGTGTTAAAGGCTAAGTGTTAAAGGCTAAGTGTTAGAGGCTAAGTGCCAGAGGCTAGGCGCCAGAGGCGAGTTTTTGTGGGCTGAAGTTTTAGTGGGGTTAGTGTGAATACAATCCAAAAGAATACAACAGAATACAATACAATAGAATATAATACATAGATTAAATTCAATAGCTCTTACTACTTCCCATTAAATAAATTAAATACGTCTTACTTGTTCCCAATCCTTTTCAAAAAAGTAGTTTAAAACGAGGGCCCTTCACTCAACCTTTAACCTCAACCCCGCACGTCACATTGTGTTGTATCTGTGAATGTTGGTTGTGGCCAAATGATAGTTTTCTTTCATTCGTTTAGGTTCCACGGTGTTTGTTGGCTATGTTTTCCACTGTCAGAAGGATGAAAATACAAAGTACAACGCTTGGACGTGGGCGAAGACGTCACCGGTGAGTCCTTCCTTCCTATTTATTTACCTTCTAGATGCTAGAGGCTAAGTGTTAGAGGCTAAGTGTTAGAGGCTAAGTGTTAAACACAATACGAACAACACAACGATACTGCACTGAACAACACGATACCGCACTGAGAAACACGATACCGCACTGAACAACACGATACCGCACTGAACAACACCATGCCGCACTGAACACCATGCCACACTGAACAACACCATCCCGCACTGAACAACACCATGCCGCACTAAACAACACCATGCCGCACTGAACAACACCATGCCTCACTGAACGACACCATGCCGCACTGAAAGACACCATGCCGCACTGAACGACACCATGCCGCACTGAAAGACACCATCCCGCACTGAACACCATGCCGCACTGAACAACACCATCCTGCACTGAACAACACCATCCCGCACTGAACAACACCATGCCGCACTGAACAACATTATGCCGCACTGAACATTATGCCGCACTGAACAACACCATGCCGCACTGAAAAACACCATGCCGCACTGAACAACATTATGCCGCACTGAACAACACCATGCCGCACTGAACAACACCATGCCGCACTGAACAACACCATGCCGCACTGAACAACATTATGCCGCACTGAACAACACCATGCCGCACTGAACAACACCATCCTGCACTGAACAACACCATTCCGCATTGAACACCATGCCGCACTGAACAACACCATCCCGCACTGAACAACACCATCCCGCACTGAACAACACCATGCCGCACTGAACAACATTATGCCGCACTGAACAACATTATGCCGCACTGAACAACACCATGCCGCACTGAACAACACCATGCCGCACTGAACAACACCATGCCGCACTGAACAACATTATAACGCACTGAACAACACCATCCCGCACTGAACAACACCATGCCGCACTAAACATTATGCCGCACTGAACAACATTATGCCGAAATGAACAACACCATGCCGCACTGAACAACACCATGCCGCACTGAACAACACCATCCTGCACTGAACAACACCATCCCGCACTGAACAACACCATGCCGCACTGAACAACACCATGCCGCACTGAACAACACCATGCCGCAATGAACAACACCATCCCGCACTGAACAACATTATGCCGCACTGAACAACATTATGCCGCACTGAACAACATTATGCCGCACTGAACAACATTATGCCGCACTGAACAACACCATGCCGCACTGAACAACACCATGCCGCACTGAACAACACCATGCCGCACTGAACAACACCATGCCGCACTGAACAACACGATCCCGCATTGAACAACACCATGCCGCACTGAACAACACCATCCTGCACTGAACAACACCATCCCGCACTGAACAACACCATGCCGCACTGAACAACATTATGGCGCACTGAACAACATTATGCCGCACTGAACAACACCATGCCGCACTGAACAACACCATGCCGCACTGAACAACACCATGCCGCAATGAACAACACCATCCCGCACTGAACAACACCATGCCGCACTGAGCAACACCATGCCGCACTGAACAACACCATCCCGCACTGAACAACACCATGCCGCACTGAACAACACCATTCCGCACTGAACAACACCATGCCACACTGAACAACATTACGCTGCACTGAACAACACCATGCCGCACTGAACAACACCATGCCGCACTGAACAACACCATGCCGCATTGAACAACACCATGCCGCATTGAACAACACCATGCCGCACTGAACAACACCATCCTGCACTGAACAACACCATGCCGCATTGAACAACACCATGCCGCACTGAACAGCACCATCCTGCACTGAACAACACCATCCCGCACTGAACAACACCATCCCGCATTGAACAACACCATCCTGCACTGAACAACACCATGCCGCACTGAACAACACCATGCCGCACTGAACACCATTCCGCACTGAACAACACCATGCCGCACTGAACAACACCATCCTGCACTGAACAACACCATCCCGCACTGAACAACACCATGCCGCATTGAACAACACCATCCTGCACTGAACAACACCATCCTGCACTGAACAACACCATGCCGCACTGAACAACACCATGCCGCACTGAACAACACCATGCCGCACTGAACAACACCATGCCGCACTGAACAACATTATGCCGCACTGAACAACATTATGTCGCACTGAACAACACCATGCCGCACTGAACAACACCATGCCGCACTGAACAACATTATGCCGCACTGAAAAACACCATGCCGCACTGAACAACACCATCCCGCACTGAACAACACCATGCCGCATTGAACAACACCATGCCGCACTGAACAACACCATGCTGCACTGAACAACATTATGCTGCACTGAACAACACGATCCTGCATTGAACAACACCATGCCGCACTGAACAACACCATCCTGCACTGAACAACACCATCCTGCACTGAACAACACCACCCCGCACTGAACAACACGATCCCGCATTGAACAACACCATCCCGCACTGAACAACACCATGCCGCACTGAACAACACCATTCCGCACTGAACAACACCATCCCGCACTGAACAACACCATGCCGCATTGAACAACACCATGCCGCACTGAACAACACCATCCTGCACTGAACAACACCATGCCGCACTGAACAACACCATGCCGCACTGAACAACACCATGCCGCACTGAACAACATTATGCCGCACTGAACAACATTATGCCGCACTAAACAACATTATGTCGCACTGAACAACACCATGCCGCACTGAACAACACCATGCTGAACTGAACAACATTATGCCGCACTGAACAACACGATCCCGCATTGAACAACACCATCCCGCAGTGAACAACACCATGCCGCATTGAACAACACCATGCCGCACTGAACAACACCATGCTGCACTGAACAACATTATGCTGCACTGAACAACACGATCCTGCATTGAACAACACCATGCCGCACTGAACAACACCATCCTGCACTGAACAACACCTTTCCACACTGAACAACACCATGCCGCACTGAACAACATTATGCCGCACTGAACAACACCATGCCGCACTGAACAACACCATGCCGCACTGAACAACACCATGCCGCACTGAACAACACCATGCCGCAATGAACAACACCATCCCGCACTGAACAACACCATGCCGCACTGAACAACACCATGCCGCATTGAACAACACCATGCCGCACTGAACAACACCACCCCGCACTGAACAACACGATCCCGCATTGAACAACACCATCCCAAACTGAACAACACCATGCCGCACTGAACAACACCATTCCGCACTGAACAACACCATGCCGCACTGAACAACACCATGCCGCACTGAACAACACCATGCCGCACTGAACAACACCATGCCGCACTGAACAACATTATGCCGCACTGAACAACACCATGCCGCACTGAACAACACCATCCCGCACTGAACAACACCATGCCGCATTGAACAACACCATGCCGCACTGAACAACACCATCCTGCACTGAACAACACCATCCCGCACTGAACAACACCATGCCGCACTGAACAACATTATGGCGCACTGAACAACATTATGCCGCACTGAACAACACCATGCCGCACTGAACAACACCATGCCGCACTGAACAACACCATGCCGCACTGAACAACATTATGCCGCACTGAACAACATTATGCCGCACTGAACAACACCATGCCGTACTGAACAACACCATGCCGCACTGAACAACACCATGCCGCACTGAACAACACGACGTCGCACTGAACAACACGACGCCGCACAGAACAACACGACGCCGCACAGAATAACACAATACCGCACAGAACAACACAATACCGCACAAACAGTTTTAGATAATATTACGTCGCAGTCATGTGACGCGGACATGACGTCAATAGGCGGAACTCACGGCAAAATTATAATCCGTGGGCGTGGCTTGCAACAGGAAGTAGGAAAGCGGCAGTTCTGGCAAACAAGACACAGCGGTTAGTAACACGATGACTAACAAGGCAAATATTTTTGTTTTCAGCTTGCAACTTGACCGTCTAGAGCGTACAAGGTAATTACAACTGGTTTTTTTTAGCCCTGAAAAGCGAGGGAGTGTGGCGTTTGGGAGGAATGTCGAACTCGGCGTCTGCTTCCAGCCACAGACGCCAAATTTCGACGATTATTTCGACTGGTCAACGGTTGTAAATTATTGCGTTGACTAAAAACTTTATTTAACTCTACTCTTAACTTTGCCGTTTCAGATATGCGGGTATTACACCGCGGAAATGACGTCAATAGGCTGAACTCTCGCCAAAATTCAAATCTGTGGGCGCAATGGCCTTGAGCGAGACACCGGATACAAACACGACGATTATCAACAGAAATATCTTTATTTTCTGCTTGCAAGTGGACCGTCTAGAGCGTACACGGTAAGTACAACTCATTGTGTTTAAAAAGATTTACGTTTGTGTAGTTTGCGTTGCGTTGTATCTGTGAATGTTGGTTGAGGCTAAATGTTAATGTTTAATTTCATTCCTTTAGGTTCCACGGTGTTTGTTGGCTGTATGTTTTCCACTGCAAGAAGAGGCTCGTATCATTGACCAGCAGGAGCTACAATGGTGAGTACCCCTTTCGTCTTCCATTTATGTTAAACACTTCCTATTTCATGTCTAACAGTACTCGATTTAACAAATAACCATAAATAAATACAGTGTGGGCAGTCACGTTAACATATGTGATTATCCTGCCTAATATGTTTATCACAAATATGTCACTAATCACTAATATGTTTATTTGTTTATCACAACACCTTTGGACCTTCAGCAATCGATTATTTACCTTCATCTACATAGAGACAGAACGATGGTGTCTTAAACATCTCATTCATTTCACCAAATAACTTCACGCAGGTGGATAACGGCCGTCTCGGTCACGCTATGTTGCGTGATGCAGTTTTGAAGAACCAAATGCATTTATTCAATGAATAAGTCAAGCTAGTTCTATGTTTATGATGTTGTAAGTTACGGTAGCGATTGAAGTTGAGTTCGAAGCCAGTGGAAAACAGCGCTGCGTTTGTGCTCTCCAGGTACAAATGTTGTGATCTCTGACTGACGACCGGGCGAGACTCGAGTAAGAGATGTCCAAACGAGCTCCGGCAGGGCGGGCCAAGGCGGAGCGAACGGACGCCCTTCAGGCCGCCAATGACGAGCTGAGAACCAAACTGATGGACGTCCAGTTAGAACTTCAGCAGGAGAAGAACAAGGTGAAAACCTCAACAGACAGACACTGCCTGCCTCCCTGCCTGCCTCCCTGCCTGCCTCCCTGCCTGCCTCCCTCCCTCCCAGTTTTCCCGATGTAGATTAGACATGCGTGTGCCATGACTGTGTCAGCCTACATCAACAAATGCACCGAGGACGTCAGCACCACTAAGAATATCATCACCCGGGGCAACCAACGACCCTGGATGACTGAGGAGGTACGTCAAACGCTACGAGCGCGGAACTCTGCCTTCAAGTCTGGCGACAAGGAGACACTGAGGACAGCGAGAGACAACTTGAACCGTGCCATCAGGATAGCGAAGCGAGACCGCAGTCGAAAATTTCAGGATCGTTTCCACGACGTCAAAAACATCAGGAGTATGTGGCAAGGCATACGGGCGATTACAGACTACAACTCACCCTCCCCCCCCCCGGTGGGTGTAGTTGATGCTGACTTTCTAAATGGTCTAAATAACTTCTTTGGGAGGTTCGAGGCACTAAACGGCACTCCAGCAGTTAAAACTGTCCCCCATCAGGAAGAGGAGGTACTCTGCCTTGACTCCGCCGATGTGTTGAAGACCCTGAGGAGAGTCAACCCCTGTAAGGCCCCTGGCCCCGACAACATTCCTGGGCGTGTGTTCAGGGAATGTGCAAGTCATCTGGCTGGGGTCATCACAGACATTTTTAATACCTCGCTGGGCCAAGCCACAGTGCCGGCGTGCTTTAAGACTGCCTCCATCATTCCGGTGCCGAAGAAACCTCAAATCACCTCATTTAATGATTACCGGCCTGTTGCACTGACTCCGGTTATGATGAAGTGCTTCGAAAGGCTGCTTAAAGGTCACATCGTTTCCAGACTCCCCCTATTATTTGACCCGTTCCAGTTTGCCGACCGGCAAAACCGCTCCACTCAGGACGCCATCTCCTCCGTTCTTCACCTGAGCCTGGCTCACCTGGAGGAGAAGAACACCCATGTGCGGAGGCTGTTCCTGGACTTCAGCTCAGCGTTTAACACCATCATCCCACAGCATCTGGTAGGAAAATTGGAACACCTGGGCTTCAACACCCCCCTTCGCAACTGGCTGCTAGACTTCCTCACCAACAGACCTCAGTCAGTCCGGGTCGGACAGAACACCTCTGATGTCATCACCCTCAGCACAGGCTCCCTTCAGGGCTGCGTCCTGAGCCCCCTGCTGTGCACCCTGATGACACACGACTGCGTCCTCAGGTTCACCACCAATCACATCGTGAAGTCAGCAGACGACACAACGGTGGTGGGGCTCATCAGAGACAACAACGACCTGGACTACAGAGAGGAGGTGGAGCAGCTGGTGGGCTGGTGCAGAGAAAACAGCCTGATCCTGAATGAGGAGAAGATGAAGGAGATCATCGTCGACTTCAGGAAAAAACAGCCTCACCACGCTCCACTGATCATCAACAGCTCAGCTGTGGAGGTGGTCAGCACCACCAAATTCCTGGGGGTCCACATCACAGAAGACCTCACCTGGACTATGAACACTACGGCACTGGTCAAGAGGGCACAGAAGCGCTTGTACTTCCTGCGGAGGATGAGGAGAGCCCACCTGCCCCCACCCATCATGAGGACGTTCTACAGGAGCACCATAGAGAGCATTCTGACAAGCTGTCTCTCTGTGTGGTGTGGAGGCTGCACCGCCTCCGATTGGAAGAACGTGAGGAGAGTGGTGAGGACAGCAGAGAGGATCATAGGGGCTCCTCTTCCCTCCATTCAGGACATTTCATCTCAGCGCTGCATGTCCCGTGCCCGTAACATCATCAATGACCCATCACACCCCCACCATGGACTGTTCTCCCTGCTGCCCTCTGGGAAGAGGTTTGCAGCATCCGCTGCAGGTCCACCAGGTTCTGCAACAGCTTTTTCCCTGCTGTCATCAGACTGTTGAACACTAGAACTGTTGAGCTCTAAACTGAACTCTGCATCACACATTCACAGAACTGTACTTTATGACACTACGGACCTCTATCTTGCACTATCTCGCACTACCAACTTTACTGAACTTGTATAAACCCTTTAAATAGAAGTTTAATACATGGTTTAGCATTCCTCTGCACACTCTTGAATACTGTTTTGCCTACTTGCACTATTGCATAATTATCACTGCTGCACTTTATACTTATTTTTAATATATATATATATATATATATATATAGTATATATGTATATATATATATTTTCATAGGATATGTTACTTCTATTCAACTGCAATATCACTACTTTGTTGTAAGACGTATGCAACGGAATTTCGTTTTGTATGCACCATGTGCAGACAAGATGACAATAAAGTTTGTCTAAGTCTAAGTCATGTCAGGTCAGCTGTCTGGAGAGAGAGAGAAGTCAGGACCTGCGGGCGGAGCACCACCGTGCCACCGCCGCCATGACGGAACTCAAAAGCAAACTCCATGAGGAGAAGCAGAAAGAGTTAGCCATTACCAGGGAGACATTACTGCGGCAGCATGAAATGGAGCTGATGAGAGTGATCAAAATCAAAGATGGAGAGATCCAGCGACTGAATGCCTTGGTCCTCAGCCTGAGGGACGGCTCCATGGACAAGGTGATCCGCTCTATCCGTGTCTGACTATCCGCACGCCACGTCGGGCTTCGATGCGGCCGCTACCGTATTGTGTAGCTTGTCCCCAGTAAGCGTCGCGGCGCTCCGTTGCGGTCTCAACGGCCCGGTGTGGCGCAATGTCTGCTCAGGTGAGGAGGGGGGGCGCTTTGCTGGCGGAGGTGGAGGAGACGCGGCGGTGTCGGGAGACCGAGCGGTGTCGCCTCCACCAGGAGCGCGGAGGAAGCCCTGGCAGCGGCCCAGCAGGCCTGGCAGTCCCGAGCGGCCGAGCTCCGATCGGCTCATCACCAGCATCGGGAGGAGCTGAGCCGAACCAAGAGAGACTGCGAGAGGGAGATCCGCCGACTGGTAGGACTGATCAGATGCGCGGTGCGTGGCTATGTTCCCAATTTCGTTGTATACCTGCAGTGCAATGACACCTAAGGCATTCTATTCTATTCTATTTCACAAGAAGAAAATGTCCGGTTGCTCGCTTCGCTTTTGTCACAGCAAAGGTGTTCTAGTCGATTCAAGAAAAAAATTGGCCGGTTGCTCTCTTTGTTTTTGTCACAATTCTGGCAAATGAGTTTGCCCGCCTGCCTGAGCGCTCCCCGTTTGTACATCCAGACGGATGAGATCAAGCTGAAAGACAGAGCGGTTAGTGTTTTGGATGAAGCCCTGGGGCCGGCCACGTCCACCGCCTTCAGCTGCAGACTCAGGCTGCCGAGCAGCAGATCGCTGCCCTGAGGGATTCCCAAAGGACGGGCCTAAACTACCCTGGACGTGGGGTCAACGCCGCTACTAGCAATCCTCTTCATTGCGTAAGCCACCTCATCACACACTTGCAGTACGCATGACTTAGTTCGTTGCTGGAGGAAGGTAGCACAAAAACTGTTTTGAACTTTGAACGAGTGCTTGTGTGTGTGTGTTGCGGGGCGTTTTCAGTCTCAGGAGGATCGGGACACGCGACGGTTTCATCTGAAAATCGCTGAGCTCAGCGCAGTCATCAGGAAACTGGAGGATCGAAACGCCCTGCTTTCTGAAGAGCGCAATGAACTGGTAATTTATTGACGGCACGCTTGAAGGTTTGCGCTACGTTTGATGCGCGCCATCCAGCGAGGCACCCATTGCGCTTGCTTATTAGTTGAGCGGCGCGGCGAGTCGGTTGCCTGGTAGATGTCTTTTATTGGGAGCCAAAGCCACGATTCCGTTCAAACCGATGCAAAAGGAATGGATACGTTCTGGCCCGCGTGTTGTGCGTCTTTCACATCCCGCACTTCATGCTTGCAGCTAAAGCGACTGAGAGAAACAGAAAGCCAGTTTCTGCCACTCCTGTACAAAAACAAACGCCTGAGCAGGAAGAATGAAGAACTCTCGGTGGTGCTGTGTCGCCTTGAAAACAAAGTGCGCTTTGTCACCCAGGAGAACGAGGAGATGGCAAGCTTGGTAAGTCGACGCGGACAACGGCGGCGTGCCAACAGAGTCCACTGCATTTGTGTTCCACAGAGAAGGCCTAGTTCGCTCAATGACCTGGACCGCGGTTGCGGCCAGCAGGACGGTGAAATGGAGTTCCTTCAAGTTGTGGAGCAGCGGCACATCATCGACGACTTGTCCAAGGTCTTCAGGCAGGCGACTCGGTGCACGTACGGCAGCGCCGCGCTCGCTCGCTGTCGCCAGGAAACCTTTTCCGTCCAAAGCTTGGCCGGCGGCCGCCATCCAAAAAATTGGCCCCTTAAATTCCGACCTTTCAAGCAGGAGCATTGTGCGCACGCGTTTGAACACGCTTTAGACTTGTTTTGCCGTTTTCAGCAGCTCAAAGCTCCCGTTTTGTCAGCGCCTTTGCCACTCGCTGTGCGCTGAAAACGACGGACTTGCCCGGCTGCTCAGCCCGTCAACCATGAGCCGCGAGCGCGACGTCATTGTCCGTAGGCAGCTAGTGGCAAAATGCACCCTGTTAGAGTTGCGCTCGCTCCAACTTATTTTGCAAGAACCACACGGGAGACAAGTAAGTTCTTTTGGACACCTGCAGGTGGAGAGTCCATCCGTTGTACGAATGAAGTCTGACTCTCGGCTCCTGCACGAGCATTTTAATTAAGAGAAACAGGGTGGGTGTAAGAGTGGATTGAATAGAGGAAGCCCTTGACCTCTAGTCAAAACATAGCAAGGGGTGTTTTACGACTTTGTGTAGGAAGGGATAAGCGATAGGGATAAATAAGGGATAAATAATATTATTTATTACAGGTCGCAGTCAAAGTCAAAGCAACACAATGATACGATAAAGATAATCTGGAAAACCCTGACACACCCTGTAGTTGTCACTTTTGGAAAAGACGAGCGTCCCTCCAATCATCGCCGGTGACGTGTTTTTCAGGCTCTGGAGACAGGAGCTCATGTCAGAAATGTCATTGTGAGTCGCGTTTGTTTCTGCGCCGGAGCCGTTCGTTCCCTTTGCATCCAAAGAATCTCAAAGGCGGATTATTTGTGTCGACAGGAGAGAGATTTGCTGCTACGATACCGACGTCGAGAATCTCTGAGGAGGAACAAAGCGTGAGGTCCTGCAAGGTGAGTCTGTTTGTTTGCGGCTGCTTGGTGTTGCGCAAGATGAAATGGCCTTTTTCTCGCTATCGTTCCTCTCGTCGATTCATCGTGAGGTGTCGCTTCAGTTTGTTCAGAGAGATGTTTGCTTCCGCGCCCGCAGGTCATCGAAACATTTTACGGCTACGACGAAGACGTGTTGGTGGACTCGGACGGATCGTCCTTGTCTTTTCACACCGACAGAACCCCCGACACGGAACCCGAAGAGGTAGCCCGCCATTTCTGCCAGCGTATTGGCACCAAACATTCCTCTTCAGCCTGGAATCGGACTCGTCTTTGCGTCGCGGGTGCTTTGTCGCCGGTCTGACTGATTCTGGTACTAGTGCTGTGTTGCATTGGTGTGTGCATGAAGAGGCGGAGCTTCGCTACCGCCAGCTGACGCAAGAATATCAAGCGCTGCAACGAGCCTACGCTCTGCTAGCCCAGACCAGCGAAAGGGGACTACGACGCCGAGAAGGAGATCAAGGTGGCGCCCCTTCCCGCAACCCCCGGCCGGGTCGCAGCCTCCCCGTTCTCACCCAGCCTCGGGTGTTCTCTGGTCTGAAAGGAGGAGGAGGAGCCTCCCTCCTCCTCCTTTCAGACCAGAGAAAAGCTGATGGTAGAAATGGGTCACTATCAAAGCAGAGTAGCAGATCTGGAGTCAGCGCTGAAGCAACAAGGACAGGTAAGCTCATCAATGAGCACACCTTTTTCTCAGACAAAATAGCTACATTCTTCAGTCACTCATCCGTCTGGCATTACTGGACCAACCCCCCCCCCCCCCCCCCCCCGAACGTGGCTGGGAAAATGCGGAGAAAAGCAAATGTCATTTTCCAGTCAACCAAAGAATTTGTGGATGAAAATGACACAACATTCCAAAGCTGTCCACGCGTTTGTCTCTTCTAGAATGTCAAGTGGGTGGAGGAGAAGCAGCTGCTGCGTCAGAGCAATCAGCAGTTGGCCGAAAAGGTGACGGAAAGAAAGGCGCTGGGCGGAGTCGCTTGGCGTCACACCTGTCGGGAAGCCCCGCAGATGAGGTCTGACTGTCTTTTCAGGTCAGGCGGATGGAGGCGGAAGAAGCGCGTCTGAAAGAGCACATCCAGGATATCCGAGACCAAAACGAACTGCTTGAGTTCCGCATCCTGGAGCTGGAGGTGGGAAGACTCGCACAAGCGTGTTGAGGCCAGAGATGTGACGGACGGACGGACGGACGGACGGATGCATGCCTCTGCCTTTCAGGAGAGGGAGTGGCGCTCCCCCGTCTTGAAGTTTCTGCAAGTCCGTTTCCCAGACGGCCTCAGCCCTTTGCAGATCTACTGCGAGGCCGAGGGCGTGAGCGTACGTAAGGCGTCCCTCGCAACCCTAACCTTAACCCGAGGTCCCAGAACACCTTACATTGCTCCTTGCGCCTTTCCCCCGGACATCGTCATCAGTGATCTGATGAAGAAGCTGGACATCCTGGGCTATAACGCCGTAAGTGTATGTCGAACTCCTTATGTTCGCACTCCACGAGACTCGGCGGCTCAAATGTGACTTTTGGAAGGCTTTGCGCTGAAAGAAGCTTGTTGACGCTGTGCCTTTGGGCTCTTGCAGAATCTCACCAACGAGGAGCAGGTGGTCGTGAATCACGCCAGGACCCTTCTCACCCTAGCCGAGAAGGTAACGCGCACGTCCACGCACGCTCTCGCATTCTGCTTATGTGACAGCAGCCTTTCCTCAGTGGTTAGAATACATCAAAGTGACCAAGTCAGCACTTCAACAGAAGATGTTGGACATTGAAAGTGAGAAGGTAGACAGACACGCGACATCAGCCAAGGGGAACTCCGGCAATGTGCCCCAACAATTCTGACCTTGAGCTGTGCTAGGATATGTTCTGCAAGCAGAAGGGCTACCTGGATGAAGAGTTGGACTTCAGGAAGTGTTCCATGGACCAGGCTCATAAGGTAAGCCGCCCTCAAATCTCCCGCCGGACCACTGATGGACGAGGATTGCGGCCCAGAGGATCCTGGAGCTGGAGGCCATGTTGTACGAGGCGCTACCGCAGCGGGACTGCCCCGCCACGGACGGCGAAAAAGCCAGCCACGCTGGCGTGAATGACGTGCTGACGGCGGATCAGAGAGAAGAGCTTAGGAGCGCCGTGGACCAATGGAAGCGAGCCCTGATGTGCGAGTTGAGGGAGCGCGACGCTTGCATCCTCCAAGAGAGAATGGATCTGCTGCACAGCGCGCAACAGGTAAGGGCCCAAAGCCAGCCCGGCACTTACTTGCACGCTTACTGGCTTTTGAATGCCACTTTCCATTTGTCCGTCCTAGAGGAACAAAGAGCTGAAAGAATTCATCGAAGCTCAGAAGAGACAAATCAAACAATTGGAGGAGAAGTTTCTGTTTCTCTTTCTATTCTTCTCCTTGGCCTTCATTCTGTGGCCCTAACACCAGCTGGTGAGTGAGCTCCAGCGGCACCGCACTCGACACCTCCGATACACTGCCAGCCGGTCTCAGACGTTGGCAGACGCTCCGATGCCAACGTATACCCCCCGCCACGGTGACAGAGGCACCGCGTCACACCGGCGCTCATCCAATCAGAAGGCAGGAAAAGCAAATTCACATGCAGGGCACTTTTGAACCAGAAGAGAGCGCCACAAAAAACGGTTGTTGCCCCAAACGCGCACTAAAAAGGGTCAGAATAACAAGAGTCCCACTGGCCAGCCGGGGCCACCCGTCCAGCTGTTTCTTCAGGGGGGAAAAAAATTGGAGTCACCGGTGAGTACATTTTGCATTTAGCTCTGCTTTTCTGCTTCTGTCTTCAAGTGTGTGGCATCCTGCGATCAAAGAGTCAGCCAACCCCAAAGCGGTTGACCTCAACGTCCCACCACCATGCCTACCAGAGCAGGTGACGTGATGCTTTGGACATCCTTCCGTCTCAGATGCCCAAAAGTACTCTTTGCCACATCTGCGGCAATACGGTGTCTTTTCAAAGGTGCAAATAAATCCAGCGTGGGCGGAACACGCACGTCTTCGGTTTTTCCCGCTTTGTTTGTGTGACAGCTGTTGTGAAAATTTTATACAAATAAAGTTGTATAGTACAGGTTTGGCCAAGCCGCAACTGCCGAACCGCATGCGGCTCTTTTATGTTCATATCAACATTTGTGTGTGTGTGTGTGTGTGTGTGTGTGTGGGGGGGGGGGGTTGTGCGTGTTGGCTTCACTTGAGTTCAATTTGGTATTTTGGTCAAAAGCGCATGTGGTGAAATTCCACAAAGTAGGATGGGCAAACACATTTCTTTAAACTATGAGTGTCAATTGGGCTCTCGAAATGGCAGGGAAAAGATGCACAGCAAAACGAAAATACGTAGATGAACACAGGACGTTTTAATCAGAGTGGGAAAGTTTCTATTTTTTGTTGAACGTGATGGCAAACCATTCTGCCTGATATGTCAGACCTCAGCGCATTTCAAAGATTCAAATCTTCAGCGCCATGCACTTCAGCTCACTCCATGCTAACATTGATCAGGCGTCGAACCCGCATCATCATGCTTAAGAGGTGGCCATGCTAACCAGTGCGCCATTATGTCAACGCATAATAACTAAGTCTACTGGTCAAAACAGCGGTTACTATATGACGTCGCTACGTCGTGGTCACGTGACGCAGACAAGACGTCAATGGACGTGGGCAGAGTTAACTTGTTTAAAAGGGAGTAGGCAGAAGAAATATTTAATTTATTTAAATCTATTTTGAGTGCACACCATTATGCCAATGCATAACAACTGTAAATCTACTAAACAAAACAGCGGTTGCTATATGACATCTGCCACGTCGTGGTCACGTGACATACGTGACGTCGATGGGCGTAACTTTCGCCGGAATTCAAATCCGCGGGGAGAGTTAACTTGTTTAAAAGAGAGTGGGCAGAAGAATTATTTAATTTATTTAAATCTATTTGGTGTGTGCGCCATTATGTCAATGCATAACAACTGTAAGTCTACTAAACAAAACAGCGGTTGCTATATGACGTCTGCCACGTCGTGGTCACGTGACGCGGACGTGACGTCGACGCCTACTTTACATCCCACCGATCACAGGACCCCTCGGCTGCATAACCGTGCCCCCTTCCCAACCAATCGGATTTGCTATACGCGAAAACGACGCCAATGGAAAGAGCTTCCGCCCAAATTTAAATCCGTGGGCGTGGCTCGCAGCAGGAAGTAGGAAAATGGCGGCGATGTTGACAAAGACACAGCGGATGGTAACATACGACTAACAAGAGAAATATTTTTATTTTCTGCTTGCAACTGGACCGTCCAGAGCGTACACGGTAAGTACAACTCATCGTTTTTAAAAAGAAGTACTTTTGTTGCCCTGAAAAGCGAGTGAGCGTGGCGTTTGTGGGGGACGTCGAATTTCGACGATTCTTTCTGGTCAACGGTTGTAAATGATTGTGTTGATTAAAAAAGAAAACTTGATGTAACTCTACTTTTAACTGCCGTTTCAGATAGATTTGGAATTGCATCACATCCAATTTTGCCTAGAGCGTACACGGTAAGTAACACTGGTTGTGTTTAAGGAGATTTACGTTTGTAATAGCAGAAGTGTAGCCGCGTTGCGTTGTACGTGTGAATGTTGGTCCGGGCGAAATGTTAATGTTTAATTTCATTCCTTTAGGTTCCACGGTGTTTGTTGGCTGCAAGTTTTCCACTGCAAGAAGAGGCTCATATCATTGACCAGGAGCGAGCTACAATGGTGAGTAGCCATAACATTTATGTTAAACACTTCCTATTTCATGTCTAACAGTACTTGATTTAACAAATAACCATAAATAAATACAGTGTGGGCACTGAAGTTAACATATGTGATTATACTGCCTAATCTGTCACCGAGTAGATTGTTGCAAAGTAATATAAGATCCAAAGTTGTAATTCAGAATAGTTTTCAAAAGAAGGCCATTAGAATTATATACAAGTCTGATTACCCTGAACAAGCTATTAATTAAATCACAAATTCTTCAATTCAAAGATTTGGTAGATTATCAGACAAATAATGTCTAACAGTAATTGATTTAACACATCACGATAAGTAGATTGAGTGTGGGCACTCTCAAGTTAACATATGTGATTATACTGCCTAATCTGTTACAGAGTATGTTGTTGCCAAGTAATGTAGAATAGATCCAAAGTAGTAATCCAGAATAGTTTTGAAGAGGCCATTAGAATGATAAACAAATCTGATTACCTTGAACATAATAACAAGCTAAGTGTTTAATATGTCCTATGAAGTCAAAATTGGGCACCATCATGTGGTGAAATTTGGAATTGCATCACATCCAATTTTGCCTGGGAACAAACAGATTACATAAATCTTAGTTTTGAATAAGCCACTCCTTCTCAAACAAGTAAACTCTGCCCATTTTGCGCAGTAGATGTTCTGTTAATATCTAGTATTTATACAAAGTCATAATTTAAATTGCTTTCAACCTTCATTCATCGGTTCAACCAACATTACTCGCTCTTATTACCAACTTGTATTGATTTAACTAAGCGTTTAATACTTCCTATCAGGTCTCAAATCGAGATTTGGCAAAATACAATTTCAGCAAATCCAATTTTGCCAGGGAACAAAAATAGATTAAATAAACTAAATAAGTCCTCTTCCCATTAAATAAATCAGAAAAGTCTGTCTTGTAACCAGTCCTCTTCAAACAAGTAAAGTCTGCCCATTTTGTGCCGTAGATTTTGTGTCTATGCCTAGTATTTAAACAAAATCATAATTTAAACGACTTCTTTCCTTCATTCACTTTGGAAATTTGGAATTGCAGCAAATCGAATTTTGGCAGGGAACAAAAATAGATCAATTAAACTAAATAAGTCTTCTTCCCATTAAATAAATTAAAAAAGTCTGTCTTGTAACCAGTCCTTTTCAAACAAGTAAAGTCTGCCCATTTTGTGCCGTCGATTTTGTGTTAATGCCTAGTATTTATACAAAATCATAATTTAAAGGACTTCATTCCTTCATTCACTTTGGAAATTTGGAATTGCAGCACATCAAATTTTGCCTGGGAAGAAAAGTAGATTAAATAAATTTAATAAGTCTTACTACTTCCCATTAAATAAATTAAATACGTCTTACTTGTTCCCACTCCTTTTCAAAACAGTAGTTTAAAACGAGGGCCCTTCACTCAATCTTTAACCCCAACCCCGCACGTTGTGTTGTATCTGTGAATGTTGGTTGTGGCCAAATGATAGTTTTCTTTCATTCGTTTAGGTTCCAAGAAAACTTGATGTAACTCTACTTTTAACTGCCGTTTCAGATAAGCGGGTATTACGTCGCAGTCATGTGCCGTGGATATGACGTAATTGCCCGAACCTCCGCCAAAATTCAAATCTGTTGGCGCGATGGCCGTGAGCCACTGAGCAGCGACGATTATCAACAGAAATATCTTTATTTTCTGCTTGCAACTGGACCGTCTAGAGCGTACACGGTAAGTAACACTCATTGTGTTTAAGGAGATTTACGTTTGTAATAGCAGAAGTGTAGCCGCGTTGCGTTGTACGTGTGAAAATTGGTCGAGGCGAAATGTTAATGTTTAATTTCATTCCTTTAGGTTCCACGGTGTTTGTTGGCTGCAAGTTTTCCACTGCAAGAAGAGGCTCGTATCATTGACCAGGAGCGAGCTACAATGGTGAGTAGCCATAACATTTATGTTAAACACTTCCTATTTCATGTCTAACAGTACTTGATTTAACAAATAACCATAAATAAATACAGTGTGGGCACTGAAGTTAACATATGTGATTATACTGCCTAATCTGTCACGGAGTAGATTGTTGCAAAGTAATATAAGATCCAAAGTTGTAATTCAGAATAGTTTTCAAAAGAAGGCCATTAGAATTATATACAAGTCTGATTACCCTTAACATAACAACAAGCTATTAATTAAATCACAAATTCTTCAATTCAAAGATTTGGTAGATTATCAGACAAATAATGTCTAACAGTAATTGATTTCACACATCACGATAAGTAGATTGAGTGTGGGCACTCTCAAGTTAACAGATATGATTATACTGCCTAATCTGTTACAGAGTATGTTGTTGCCAAGTAATGTAGAATAGATCCAAAGTAGTAATCCAGAATAGTTTTGAAGAGGCCATTAGAATAATAAACAAATCTGATTACCTTGAACATAATAACAAGCTAAGTGTTTAATATGTCCTATGAAGTCAAAATTGGGCACCATCATGTGGTGAAATTTGGAATTGCATCACATCCAATTTTGCCTGGGAACAAACAGATTAAATAAATCTTAGTTTTGAATAAGCCACTCCTTCTCAAACAAGTAAACTCTGCCCATTTCGCGCAGTAGATGTTCTGTTAATATCTAGTATTTATACAAAGTCATAATTTAAATTGCTTTCAACCTTCATTCATCGGTTCAACCAACATTACTCGCTCTTATTACCAACTTGTATTGATTTAACTAAGCGTTTAATACTTCCTATCAGGTCTCAAGGCAAGATTTGGCAAAATACAATTTCAGCAAATCCAATTTTGCCAGGGAACAAAAATAGATTAAATAAACTAAATAAGTCTTCTTCCCATTAAATAAATCAGAAAAGTCTGTCTTGTAACCAGTCTTCTTCAAACAAGTAAAGTCTGCCCATTTTGTGCCGTAGATTTTGTGTCTATGCCTAGTATTTAAACAAAATCATAATTTAAACGACTTCTTTCCTTCATTCACTTTGGAAATTTGGAATTGCAGCAAATCGAATTTTGCCAGGGAACAAAAATAGATCAATTAAACTAAATAAGTCTTCTTCCCATTAAATAAATTAAAAAAGTCTGTCTTGTAACCAGTCCTTTTCAAACAAGTAAAGTCTGCCCATTTTGTGCCGTCGATTTTGTGTTAATGCCTAGTATTTATACAAAATCATAATTTAAAGGACTTCATTCCTTCATTCACTTTGGAAATTTGGAATTGCAGCACATCAAATTTTGCCTGGGAAGAAAAGTAGATTAAATAAATTTAATAAGTCTTACTACTTCCCATTAAATAAATTAAATACGTCTTACTTGTTCCCACTCCTTTACAAAAAAGTAGTTTAAAACGAGGTCCCTTCACTCAACCTTTAACCCTATTTATTCACCTTCTAGGCTAAGTGTTAAAGGCTAAGTGTTAAAGGCTAAGTGTTAAAGGCTAAGTGTTAGAGGCTAAGTGCCAGAGGCTAGGCGCCAGAGGCGAGTTTTTGTGGGCTGAAGTTTTAGTGGGGTTAGTGTGAATACAATCCAAAAGAATACAACAGAATACAATACAATAGAATATAATACATAGATTAAATTCAATAGCTCTTACTACTTCCCATTAAATAAATTAAATACGTCTTACTTGTTCCCAATCCTTTTCAAAAAAGTAGTTTAAAACGAGGGCCCTTCACTCAACCTTTAACCTCAACCCCGCACGTCACATTGTGTTGTATCTGTGAATGTTGGTTGTGGCCAAATGATAGTTTTCTTTCATTCGTTTAGGTTCCACGGTGTTTGTTGGCTATGTTTTCCACTGTCAGAAGGATGAAAATACAAAGTACAACGCTTGGACGTGGGCGAAGACGTCACCGGTGAGTCCTTCCTTCCTATTTATTTACCTTCTAGATGCTAGAGGCTAAGTGTTAGAGGCTAAGTGTTAGAGGCTAAGTGTTAAACACAATACGAACAACACAACGATACTGCACTGAACAACACGATACCGCACTGAGAAACACGATACCGCACTGAACAACACGATACCGCACTGAACAACACCATGCCGCACTGAACACCATGCCACACTGAACAACACCATCCCGCACTGAACAACACCATGCCGCACTAAACAACACCATGCCGCACTGAACAACACCATGCCTCACTGAACGACACCATGCCGCACTGAAAGACACCATGCCGCACTGAACGACACCATGCCGCACTGAAAGACACCATCCCGCACTGAACACCATGCCGCACTGAACAACACCATCCTGCACTGAACAACACCATCCCGCACTGAACAACACCATGCCGCACTGAACAACATTATGCCGCACTGAACATTATGCCGCACTGAACAACACCATGCCGCACTGAAAAACACCATGCCGCACTGAACAACATTATGCCGCACTGAACAACACCATGCCGCACTGAACAACACCATGCCGCACTGAACAACACCATGCCGCACTGAACAACATTATGCCGCACTGAACAACACCATGCCGCACTGAACAACACCATCCTGCACTGAACAACACCATTCCGCATTGAACACCATGCCGCACTGAACAACACCATCCCGCACTGAACAACACCATCCCGCACTGAACAACACCATGCCGCACTGAACAACATTATGCCGCACTGAACAACATTATGCCGCACTGAACAACACCATGCCGCACTGAACAACACCATGCCGCACTGAACAACACCATGCCGCACTGAACAACATTATAACGCACTGAACAACACCATCCCGCACTGAACAACACCATGCCGCACTAAACATTATGCCGCACTGAACAACATTATGCCGAAATGAACAACACCATGCCGCACTGAACAACACCATGCCGCACTGAACAACACCATCCTGCACTGAACAACACCATCCCGCACTGAACAACACCATGCCGCACTGAACAACACCATGCCGCACTGAACAACACCATGCCGCAATGAACAACACCATCCCGCACTGAACAACATTATGCCGCACTGAACAACATTATGCCGCACTGAACAACATTATGCCGCACTGAACAACATTATGCCGCACTGAACAACACCATGCCGCACTGAACAACACCATGCCGCACTGAACAACACCATGCCGCACTGAACAACACCATGCCGCACTGAACAACACGATCCCGCATTGAACAACACCATGCCGCACTGAACAACACCATCCTGCACTGAACAACACCATCCCGCACTGAACAACACCATGCCGCACTGAACAACATTATGGCGCACTGAACAACATTATGCCGCACTGAACAACACCATGCCGCACTGAACAACACCATGCCGCACTGAACAACACCATGCCGCAATGAACAACACCATCCCGCACTGAACAACACCATGCCGCACTGAGCAACACCATGCCGCACTGAACAACACCATCCCGCACTGAACAACACCATGCCGCACTGAACAACACCATTCCGCACTGAACAACACCATGCCGCACTGAACAACATTACGCTGCACTGAACAACACCATGCCGCACTGAACAACACCATGCCGCACTGAACAACACCATGCCGCATTGAACAACACCATGCCGCATTGAACAACACCATGCCGCACTGAACAACACCATCCTGCACTGAACAACACCATGCCGCATTGAACAACACCATGCCGCACTGAACAGCACCATCCTGCACTGAACAACACCATCCCGCACTGAACAACACCATCCCGCATTGAACAACACCATCCTGCACTGAACAACACCATGCCGCACTGAACAACACCATGCCGCACTGAACACCATTCCGCACTGAACAACACCATGCCGCACTGAACAACACCATCCTGCACTGAACAACACCATCCCGCACTGAACAACACCATGCCGCATTGAACAACACCATCCTGCACTGAACAACACCATCCTGCACTGAACAACACCATGCCGCACTGAACAACACCATGCCGCACTGAACAACACCATGCCGCACTGAACAACACCATGCCGCACTGAACAACATTATGCCGCACTGAACAACATTATGTCGCACTGAACAACACCATGCCGCACTGAACAACACCATGCCGCACTGAACAACATTATGCCGCACTGAAAAACACCATGCCGCACTGAACAACACCATCCCGCACTGAACAACACCATGCCGCATTGAACAACACCATGCCGCACTGAACAACACCATGCTGCACTGAACAACATTATGCTGCACTGAACAACACGATCCTGCATTGAACAACACCATGCCGCACTGAACAACACCATCCTGCACTGAACAACACCATCCTGCACTGAACAACACCACCCCGCACTGAACAACACGATCCCGCATTGAACAACACCATCCCGCACTGAACAACACCATGCCGCACTGAACAACACCATTCCGCACTGAACAACACCATCCCGCACTGAACAACACCATGCCGCATTGAACAACACCATGCCGCACTGAACAACACCATCCTGCACTGAACAACACCATGCCGCACTGAACAACACCATGCCGCACTGAACAACACCATGCCGCACTGAACAACATTATGCCGCACTGAACAACATTATGCCGCACTAAACAACATTATGTCGCACTGAACAACACCATGCCGCACTGAACAACACCATGCTGAACTGAACAACATTATGCCGCACTGAACAACACGATCCCGCATTGAACAACACCATCCCGCAGTGAACAACACCATGCCGCATTGAACAACACCATGCCGCACTGAACAACACCATGCTGCACTGAACAACATTATGCTGCACTGAACAACACGATCCTGCATTGAACAACACCATGCCGCACTGAACAACACCATCCTGCACTGAACAACACCTTTCCACACTGAACAACACCATGCCGCACTGAACAACATTATGCCGCACTGAACAACACCATGCCGCACTGAACAACACCATGCCGCACTGAACAACACCATGCCGCACTGAACAACACCATGCCGCAATGAACAACACCATCCCGCACTGAACAACACCATGCCGCACTGAACAACACCATGCCGCATTGAACAACACCATGCCGCACTGAACAACACCACCCCGCACTGAACAACACGATCCCGCATTGAACAACACCATCCCAAACTGAACAACACCATGCCGCACTGAACAACACCATTCCGCACTGAACAACACCATGCCGCACTGAACAACACCATGCCGCACTGAACAACACCATGCCGCACTGAACAACACCATGCCGCACTGAACAACATTATGCCGCACTGAACAACACCATGCCGCACTGAACAACACCATCCCGCACTGAACAACACCATGCCGCATTGAACAACACCATGCCGCACTGAACAACACCATCCTGCACTGAACAACACCATCCCGCACTGAACAACACCATGCCGCACTGAACAACATTATGGCGCACTGAACAACATTATGCCGCACTGAACAACACCATGCCGCACTGAACAACACCATGCCGCACTGAACAACACCATGCCGCACTGAACAACATTATGCCGCACTGAACAACATTATGCCGCACTGAACAACACCATGCCGTACTGAACAACACCATGCCGCACTGAACAACACCATGCCGCACTGAACAACACGACGTCGCACTGAACAACACGACGCCGCACAGAACAACACGACGCCGCACAGAATAACACAATACCGCACAGAACAACACAATACCGCACAAACAGTTTTAGATAATATTACGTCGCAGTCATGTGACGCGGACATGACGTCAATAGGCGGAACTCACGGCAAAATTATAATCCGTGGGCGTGGCTTGCAACAGGAAGTAGGAAAGCGGCAGTTCTGGCAAACAAGACACAGCGGTTAGTAACACGATGACTAACAAGGCAAATATTTTTGTTTTCAGCTTGCAACTTGACCGTCTAGAGCGTACAAGGTAATTACAACTGGTTTTTTTTAGCCCTGAAAAGCGAGGGAGTGTGGCGTTTGGGAGGAATGTCGAACTCGGCGTCTGCTTCCAGCCACAGACGCCAAATTTCGACGATTATTTCGACTGGTCAACGGTTGTAAATTATTGCGTTGACTAAAAACTTTATTTAACTCTACTCTTAACTTTGCCGTTTCAGATATGCGGGTATTACACCGCGGAAATGACGTCAATAGGCTGAACTCTCGCCAAAATTCAAATCTGTGGGCGCAATGGCCTTGAGCGAGACACCGGATACAAACACGACGATTATCAACAGAAATATCTTTATTTTCTGCTTGCAAGTGGACCGTCTAGAGCGTACACGGTAAGTACAACTCATTGTGTTTAAAAAGATTTACGTTTGTGTAGTTTGCGTTGCGTTGTATCTGTGAATGTTGGTTGAGGCTAAATGTTAATGTTTAATTTCATTCCTTTAGGTTCCACGGTGTTTGTTGGCTGTATGTTTTCCACTGCAAGAAGAGGCTCGTATCATTGACCAGCAGGAGCTACAATGGTGAGTACCCCTTTCGTCTTCCATTTATGTTAAACACTTCCTATTTCATGTCTAACAGTACTCGATTTAACAAATAACCATAAATAAATACAGTGTGGGCAGTCACGTTAACATATGTGATTATCCTGCCTAATATGTTTATCACAAATATGTCACTAATCACTAATATGTTTATTTGTTTATCACAACACCTTTGGACCTTCAGCAATCGATTATTTACCTTCATCTACATAGAGACAGAACGATGGTGTCTTAAACATCTCATTCATTTCACCAAATAACTTCACGCAGGTGGATAACGGCCGTCTCGGTCACGCTATGTTGCGTGATGCAGTTTTGAAGAACCAAATGCATTTATTCAATGAATAAGTCAAGCTAGTTCTATGTTTATGATGTTGTAAGTTACGGTAGCGATTGAAGTTGAGTTCGAAGCCAGTGGAAAACAGCGCTGCGTTTGTGCTCTCCAGGTACAAATGTTGTGATCTCTGACTGACGACCGGGCGAGACTCGAGTAAGAGATGTCCAAACGAGCTCCGGCAGGGCGGGCCAAGGCGGAGCGAACGGACGCCCTTCAGGCCGCCAATGACGAGCTGAGAACCAAACTGATGGACGTCCAGTTAGAACTTCAGCAGGAGAAGAACAAGGTGAAAACCTCAACAGACAGACACTGCCTGCCTCCCTGCCTGCCTCCCTGCCTGCCTCCCTGCCTGCCTCCCTCCCTCCCAGTTTTCCCGATGTAGATTAGACATGCGTGTGCCATGACTGTGTCAGCCTACATCAACAAATGCACCGAGGACGTCAGCACCACTAAGAATATCATCACCCGGGGCAACCAACGACCCTGGATGACTGAGGAGGTACGTCAAACGCTACGAGCGCGGAACTCTGCCTTCAAGTCTGGCGACAAGGAGACACTGAGGACAGCGAGAGACAACTTGAACCGTGCCATCAGGATAGCGAAGCGAGACCGCAGTCGAAAATTTCAGGATCGTTTCCACGACGTCAAAAACATCAGGAGTATGTGGCAAGGCATACGGGCGATTACAGACTACAACTCACCCTCCCCCCCCCCGGTGGGTGTAGTTGATGCTGACTTTCTAAATGGTCTAAATAACTTCTTTGGGAGGTTCGAGGCACTAAACGGCACTCCAGCAGTTAAAACTGTCCCCCATCAGGAAGAGGAGGTACTCTGCCTTGACTCCGCCGATGTGTTGAAGACCCTGAGGAGAGTCAACCCCTGTAAGGCCCCTGGCCCCGACAACATTCCTGGGCGTGTGTTCAGGGAATGTGCAAGTCATCTGGCTGGGGTCATCACAGACATTTTTAATACCTCGCTGGGCCAAGCCACAGTGCCGGCGTGCTTTAAGACTGCCTCCATCATTCCGGTGCCGAAGAAACCTCAAATCACCTCATTTAATGATTACCGGCCTGTTGCACTGACTCCGGTTATGATGAAGTGCTTCGAAAGGCTGCTTAAAGGTCACATCGTTTCCAGACTCCCCCTATTATTTGACCCGTTCCAGTTTGCCGACCGGCAAAACCGCTTCACTCAGGACGCCATCTCCTCCGTTCTTCACCTGAGCCTGGCTCACCTGGAGGAGAAGAACACCCATGTGCGGAGGCTGTTCCTGGACTTCAGCTCAGCGTTTAACACCATCATCCCACAGCATCTGGTAGGAAAATTGGAACACCTGGGCTTCAACACCCCCCTTCGCAACTGGCTGCTAGACTTCCTCACCAACAGACCTCAGTCAGTCCGGGTCGGACAGAACACCTCTGATGTCATCACCCTCAGCACAGGCTCCCTTCAGGGCTGCGTCCTGAGCCCCCTGCTGTGCACCCTGATGACACACGACTGCGTCCTCAGGTTCACCACCAATCACATCGTGAAGTCAGCAGACGACACAACGGTGGTGGGGCTCATCAGAGACAACAACGACCTGGACTACAGAGAGGAGGTGGAGCAGCTGGTGGGCTGGTGCAGAGAAAACAGCCTGATCCTGAATGAGGAGAAGATGAAGGAGATCATCGTCGACTTCAGGAAAAAACAGCCTCACCACGCTCCACTGATCATCAACAGCTCAGCTGTGGAGGTGGTCAGCACCACCAAATTCCTGGGGGTCCACATCACAGAAGACCTCACCTGGACTATGAACACTACGGCACTGGTCAAGAGGGCACAGAAGCGCTTGTACTTCCTGCGGAGGATGAGGAGAGCCCACCTGCCCCCACCCATCATGAGGACGTTCTACAGGAGCACCATAGAGAGCATTCTGACAAGCTGTCTCTCTGTGTGGTGTGGAGGCTGCACCGCCTCCGATTGGAAGAACGTGAGGAGAGTGGTGAGGACAGCAGAGAGGATCATAGGGGCTCCTCTTCCCTCCATTCAGGACATTTCATCTCAGCGCTGCATGTCCCGTGCCCGTAACATCATCAATGACCCATCACACCCCCACCATGGACTGTTCTCCCTGCTGCCCTCTGGGAAGAGGTTTGCAGCATCCGCTGCAGGTCCACCAGGTTCTGCAACAGCTTTTTCCCTGCTGTCATCAGACTGTTGAACACTAGAACTGTTGAGCTCTAAACTGAACTCTGCATCACACATTCACAGAACTGTACTTTATGACACTACGGACCTCTATCTTGCACTATCTCGCACTACCAACTTTACTGAACTTGTATAAACCCTTTAAATAGAAGTTTAATACATGGTTTAGCATTCCTCTGCACACTCTTGAATACTGTTTTGCCTACTTGCACTATTGCATAATTATCACTGCTGCACTTTATACTTATTTTTAATATATATATATATATATATATATATAGTATATATGTATATATATATATTTTCATAGGATATGTTACTTCTATTCAACTGCAATATCACTACTTTGTTGTAAGACGTATGCAACGGAATTTCGTTTTGTATGCACCATGTGCAGACAAGATGACAATAAAGTTTGTCTAAGTCTAAGTCATGTCAGGTCAGCTGTCTGGAGAGAGAGAGAAGTCAGGACCTGCGGGCGGAGCACCACCGTGCCACCGCCGCCATGACGGAACTCAAAAGCAAACTCCATGAGGAGAAGCAGAAAGAGTTAGCCATTACCAGGGAGACATTACTGCGGCAGCATGAAATGGAGCTGATGAGAGTGATCAAAATCAAAGATGGAGAGATCCAGCGACTGAATGCCTTGGTCCTCAGCCTGAGGGACGGCTCCATGGACAAGGTGATCCGCTCTATCCGTGTCTGACTATCCGCACGCCACGTCGGGCTTCGATGCGGCCGCTACCGTATTGTGTAGCTTGTCCCCAGTAAGCGTCGCGGCGCTCCGTTGCGGTCTCAACGGCCCGGTGTGGCGCAATGTCTGCTCAGGTGAGGAGGGGGGGCGCTTTGCTGGCGGAGGTGGAGGAGACGCGGCGGTGTCGGGAGACCGAGCGGTGTCGCCTCCACCAGGAGCGCGGAGGAAGCCCTGGCAGCGGCCCAGCAGGCCTGGCAGTCCCGAGCGGCCGAGCTCCGATCGGCTCATCACCAGCATCGGGAGGAGCTGAGCCGAACCAAGAGAGACTGCGAGAGGGAGATCCGCCGACTGGTAGGACTGATCAGATGCGCGGTGCGTGGCTATGTTCCCAATTTCGTTGTATACCTGCAGTGCAATGACACCTAAGGCATTCTATTCTATTCTATTTCACAAGAAGAAAATGTCCGGTTGCTCGCTTCGCTTTTGTCACAGCAAAGGTGTTCTAGTCGATTCAAGAAAAAAATTGGCCGGTTGCTCTCTTTGTTTTTGTCACAATTCTGGCAAATGAGTTTGCCCGCCTGCCTGAGCGCTCCCCGTTTGTACATCCAGACGGATGAGATCAAGCTGAAAGACAGAGCGGTTAGTGTTTTGGATGAAGCCCTGGGGCCGGCCACGTCCACCGCCTTCAGCTGCAGACTCAGGCTGCCGAGCAGCAGATCGCTGCCCTGAGGGATTCCCAAAGGGCGGGCCTAAACTACCCTGGACGTGGGGTCAACGCCGCTACTAGCAATCCTCTTCATTGCGTAAGCCACCTCATCACACACTTGCAGTACGCATGACTTAGTTCGTTGCTGGAGGAAGGTAGCACAAAAACTGTTTTGAACTTTGAACGAGTGCTTGTGTGTGTGTGTTGCGGGGCGTTTTCAGTCTCAGGAGGATCGGGACACGCGACGGTTTCATCTGAAAATCGCTGAGCTCAGCGCAGTCATCAGGAAACTGGAGGATCGAAACGCCCTGCTTTCTGAAGAGCGCAATGAACTGGTAATTTATTGACGGCACGCTTGAAGGTTTGCGCTACGTTTGATGCGCGCCATCCAGCGAGGCACCCATTGCGCTTGCTTATTAGTTGAGCGGCGCGGCGAGTCGGTTGCCTGGTAGATGTCTTTTATTGGGAGCCAAAGCCACGATTCCGTTCAAACCGATGCAAAAGGAATGGATACGTTCTGGCCCGCGTGTTGTGCGTCTTTCACATCCCGCACTTCATGCTTGCAGCTAAAGCGACTGAGAGAAACAGAAAGCCAGTTTCTGCCACTCCTGTACAAAAACAAACGCCTGAGCAGGAAGAATGAAGAACTCTCGCTGGTGCTGTGTCGCCTTGAAAACAAAGTGCGCTTTGTCACCCAGGAGAACGAGGAGATGGCAAGCTTGGTAAGTCGACGCGGACAACGGCGGCGTGCCAACAGAGTCCACTGCATTTGTGTTCCACAGAGAAGGCCTAGTTCGCTCAATGACCTGGACCGCGGTTGCGGCCAGCAGGACGGTGAAATGGAGTTCCTTCAAGTTGTGGAGCAGCGGCACATCATCGACGACTTGTCCAAGGTCTTCAGGCAGGCGACTCGGTGCACGTACGGCAGCGCCGCGCTCGCTCGCTGTCGCCAGGAAACCTTTTCCGTCCAAAGCTTGGCCGGCGGCCGCCATCCAAAAAATTGGCCCCTTAAATTCCGACCTTTCAAGCAGGAGCATTGTGCGCACGCGTTTGAACACGCTTTAGACTTGTTTTGCCGTTTTCAGCAGCTCAAAGCTCCCGTTTTGTCAGCGCCTTTGCCACTCGCTGTGCGCTGAAAACGACGGACTTGCCCGGCTGCTCAGCCCGTCAACCATGAGCCGCGAGCGCGACGTCATTGTCCGTAGGCAGCTAGTGGCAAAATGCACCCTGTTAGAGTTGCGCTCGCTCCAACTTATTTTGCAAGAACCACACGGGAGACAAGTAAGTT
>NW_028284181.1:32500-51395 GCF_059516105.1 Syngnathus floridae | reverse complement strand
GCGGTGTGACCGTCCAACGCGGGCATCGCTAGATTAGCCGTGGCCACGATCCTTCCACACCGCGAGCCTTTCGCCCTCGGCCGGTGTCGGTCAACGTGTGGGGTGGGGGGGAAGGACGGCTGCCGGGAGCAGACAGCCGTCCCCGGGTGGGGTGTACAGTCCCTTCACCGCGGCCGCCGGGAGCAGACGGCCGTCGAGCGATTCTGCCATTGTCCCTAGGACTTTGTACATTTCAAAGACCCTGCGCGCGGGCCGCTGATCCCGCTCGGTCGCTCCGGCCTGTGTTTAAGGAGGCGGCCGGTCCTCCCATTCTGCCAGTGTTCCTTGGACTTTGAAAAGTCTTTCCGCTCCGGGCTAGGGCGGGTGAGGTCGTCTCGAACCACGTGCCTGAAGGCCGCCTCGCGCCGGATGCAGGCCCCGCTCTGTCGTGCGGTGTGACCGTCCAACGCGGGCATCGCTAGATTAGCCGTGGCCACGATCCTTCCACACCGCGAGCCTTTCGCCCTCGGCTGATGTTCAACCAACGTGTGGGGAGGGGGTTATGGACGGCTGCCGGGAGCAGACAGCCGTCCCCGGGAGGGGAGACTTCACGGCGGCCGCCGGGAGCAGACGGCCGTCGAGAGATTCTGCCAGTGTTCCTTGGACTTTGACTATTTCAAAGTCTTTCCGCTCCGGGCTAGGGCGGGTGAGGTCGTCTCGAACCACGTGCCTGAAGGCCGCCTCGCGCCGGATGCAGGCCCCGCTCTGTCGTGCGGTGTGACCGTCCGACGCGGGCATCGCTAGATTAGCCGTGGCCACGATCCTTCCACACCGCGAGCCTTTCGCCCTCGGCCGGTGTTCGCTCAACGCGCGGGCCGCTGATCCCGCTCCATCTCTCCGGCCTGTGTTTAAGGAGGCGGCCGGTCCTCCCATTCTGCCAGTGTTCCTTGGACTTTGAAAATTTCAAAGTCTTTCCGCTCCGGGCTAGGGCGGGTGAGGTCGTCTCGAGCCACGTGCCTGAAGGCCGCCTCGCGCCGGATGCAGGCCCCGCTCTGTCGTGCGGTGTGACCGTCCAACGCGGGCATCGCTAGATTAGCCGTGGCCACGATCCTTCCACACCGCGAGCCTTTCGCCCTCGGCTGGTGTTCGTCCAACGTGTGGGGAGGGGGTTAAGGACGGCTGCCGGGAGCAGACAGCCGTCCCCGGGAGGGGAGACTTCACGGCGGCCGCCGGGAGCAGACGGCCGTCGAGAGATTCTGCCAGCGTTCCTTGTACTTTGAATATTTCACAGCCGTGCTCGCACTTAGGAAATTTTCGAGCGCTGTGGCACTTAGACATTTTTCGTCAAGCGTGGCACTTAGAAATTTTTCGTCAAGAGAGGCACTTAGACATTTTTCGTCAAGAGTGACACTTAGAAAATTTTTCACTCTCTTTGTGCCTTCCAGGGTGCTGTGCAACCCTGCGTGTTGTGTTCCCACCGAGCAAGGGGCGCTGCTGGCGGCCATGACCAAGCGCTCGGCACCGGGCCCTTTCATTTTGTGGGGTAAATTATGCGCCCCCCATGCTCGTTCTGACTATATTTTGCGAAAGGGGGGTAAATCGTTGATGAGTACGCTGACTAGGGGGACCATTTAGCGTACTCTGGCGCACCTGAAGACCAAAGTTGGTACTGCACCCTCCCCCTGGTACCCCAGCCCCTGGTACCTAAAGAGGGAGAGGCCGAATTTTCGCTTTTTGGGGCCGACCGAGGGAACCAGCCGAGGCGGACACTTTTCGGCTCAAGAGCCGTTGGCACTTAGAAAAAATTCGCACAAGTTGGCAGGGCTACCAGGGGAAGAGGCCGAATTTTCGCTTTTGAAGGCCGACCGCGGGAACCAGCCGAGGCGGACACTTTTCGGCTCAAGAGCCGTTGGCACTTAGAAAATATTTGCCAAACTTGGCTTGACTTCCAGGAGAAGAGGCCGAATTTTCACTTTTGGTGGCCGACCTGGGGAACCAGCCGAGGCGGACACTTTTCGGCTCAAGAGCCGTTGGCACTTAGAAAATATTTGCCAAACTTGGCTTGACTTCCAGGAGAAGAGGCCGAATTTTCACTTTTGGTGGCCGTTATGGGGAACCAGCCGAGGCGGACACTTTTCGGCTCAAGAGCCGTTGGCACTTAGAAAATATTTGCCAAACATGGCTTGACTTCCAGGAGAAGAGGCCGAATTTTCACTTTTGGTGGCCGTTATGGGGAACCAGCCGAGGCGGACACTTTACGCTGGTTGAGTCGTTGGCACTTAGAAAATATTTGCCAAACTTGGCTTGACTTCCAGGAGAAGAGGCCGAATTTTCACTTTTGGTGGCCGACCTGGGGAACCAGCCGAGGCGGACACTTTACGCTGGTTGAGTCGTTGGCACTTAGAAAATATCTGCCAAACTTGGCTTGACTTCCAGGAGAAGAGGCCGAATTTTCACTTTTGGTGACCGACCTGGGGAACCAGCCGAGGCGGACACTTTACGCTGGTTGAGTCGTTGGCACTTAGAAAATATTTGCCAAACTTGGCTTGACTTCCAGGAGAAGAGGCCGAATTTTCACTTTTGGTGGCCGACCTGGGGAACCAGCCGAGGCGGACACTTTACGCTGGTTGAGTCGTTGGCACTTAGAAAATATTCGCCAAACTTGGCAAGACTTCCAGGAGAAGAGGCCGAATTTTCACTTTTGGTGGCCGACCTGGGGAACCAGCCGAGGCGGACACTTTACGCTGGTTGAGTCGTTGGCACTTAGAAAATATTTGCCAAACTTGGCTTGACTTCCAGGAGAAGAGGCCGAATTTTCACTTTTCATGGCCGTTATGGGGAACCAGCCGAGGCGGACACTTTGCGCTGGTTGAGTCGTTGGCACTTAGAAAATATTTGCCAAACTTGGCTTGACTTCCAGGAGAAGAGGCCGAATTTTCACTTTTGGTGGCCGTTATGGGGAACCAGCCGAGGCGGACACTTTAGGCTGGTTGAGTCGTTGGCACTCAGAAAATATTCGCCAAACTTGGCCAGACTTCCAGGAGAAGAGGCCGAATTTTCACTTTTGGTGACCGACCTGGGGAACCAGCCGAGGCGGACACTTTACGCTGGTTGAGTCGTTGGCACTTAGAAAATATTTGCCAAACTTGGCTTGACTTCCAGGAGAAGAGGCCGAATTTTCACTTTTGGTGGCCGACCTGGGGAACCAGCCGAGGCGGACACTTTACGCTGGTTGAGTCGTTGGCACTTAGAAAATATTCGCCAAACTTGGCAAGACTTCCAGGAGAAGAGGCCGAATTTTCACTTTTGGTGGCCGACCTGGGGAACCAGCCGAGGCGGACACTTTACGCTGGTTGAGTCGTTGGCACTTAGAAAATATTTGCCAAACTTGGCTTGACTTCCAGGAGAAGAGGCCGAATTTTCACTTTTCATGGCCGTTATGGGGAACCAGCCGAGGCGGACACTTTGCGCTGGTTGAGTCGTTGGCACTTAGAAAATATTTGCCAAACTTGGCTTGACTTCCAGGAGAAGAGGCCGAATTTTCACTTTTGGTGGCCGTTATGGGGAACCAGCCGAGGCGGACACTTTAGGCTGGTTGAGTCGTTGGCACTCAGAAAATATTCGCCAAACTTGGCCAGACTTCCAGGAGAAGAGGCCGAATTTTCACTTGTGGTACCCGACCTGGGGAACCAGCCGAGGCGGACACTTTAGGCTGGTTGAGTCGTTGGCACTTAGAAAATATTCGCCAAACTTGGCCAGACTTCCAGGAGAAGAGGCCGAATTTTCACTTGTTCTGGCCGTTATGGGGAACCAGCCGAGGCGGACACTTTACGCTGGTTGAGTCGTTGGCACTTAGAAAATATTCGCCAAACTTGGCCAGACTTCCAGGAGAAGAGGCCGAATTTTCACTTGTTCTGGCCGTTATGGGGAACCAGCCGAGGCGGACACTTTACGGCTGTTGAGTCGTTGGCACTTAGAAAATATTCGCCAAACTTGGCCAGACTTCCAGGAGAAGAGGCCGAATTTTCACTTGTTCTGGCCGACCTGGGGAACCAGACGAGGCGGACACATCACCCCGCAAGTGACGTTGGCACTTTGAAAATATTCGCCAAACTTGGCCAGACTTCCAGGAGAAGAGGCCGAATTTTCACTTGTTCTGGCCGACCTGGGGAACCAGACGAGGCGGACACATCACCCCGCAAGTGCCGTTGGCACTTTGAAAATATTCGCCAAACTTGGCCAGACTTCCAGGAGAAGAGGCCGAATTTTCACTTGTTCTGGCCGACCTGGGGAACCAGACGAGGCGGACACATCACCCCGCAAGTGCCGTTGGCACTTAGAAAATATTCGCCAAACTTGGCCGGACTTCCAGGAGAAGAGGCCGAATTTTCACTTTTTCTGGCCGACCTGGGGAACCAGACGAGGCGGACACATCACCCCGCAAGTGCCGTTGGCACTTTGAAAATATTCGAAACTTCCATCAAACACACATCGGCTTTTTCGCCGTCGCTGTCCGGCCTGGGCACCATCGTGGCTCGGACAGTTCGTGTGCCAGCTTCCGTTGGCACTTAGAACATTTTTCAAAATAAAAATAAACAGTCCTGCACATACGTGCCGACTATATTTTGCGAAAGGGGAGTAAACCGATGAGTACACTAACTAGGGGGACCAACAGACCGTAGTGGTCTCCCCTGGTACCTAAATGCATACCCCTGGTACCTCAGCGACTACCCCTGGTACCTAAATGCGTTCCCCTGGTACCTCAGAGAGGCCGAATTATTACATTCCGTGGCCGAACTAGGGAACCGGACGAGGCGGACACTTTTCCGGGAGAGACCCGATGGCACTTAGAAAATATTCGCCAAAGTTCGTCGGACTTCCAGAGCAAGAGGCCGAATTTTCACATTATGTGGCCGAACTAGGGAACCGGACGAGGCGGACACTTTTCCGGGAGAGACCCGATGGCACTTAGAAAATATTCGCTCAAGTTGGCAGGACTTCCAGAGCAAGAGGCCGAATTTTCACATTATGTGGCCGAACTAGGGAACCGGCCGAGTCGGACACTTTTCCGGGAGAGACCCGATGGCACTTAGAAAATATTCGCTCAAGTTGGCAGGACTTCCAGAGCAAGAGGCCGAATTTTCACATTATGTGGCCGAACTAGGGAACCGGACGAGTCGGACACTTTTCCGGGAGAGACCCGATGGCACTTAGAAAATATTCGCTCAAGTTGGCAGGACTTCCAGAGCAAGAGGCCGAATTTTCACTTTTTCTGGCCGACTCGGGGAACCAGCCGAGTCGGACACTTTTCCGGGCAAGACCCGATGGCACTTAGAAAATATTCGCTCAAGTTGGCAGGACTTCCAGGCGAAGAGGCCGAATTTTCACTTTTTCTGGCCGACTCGGGGAACCAGCCGAGTCGGACACTTTTCCGGGCAAGACCCGATGGCACTTAGAAAATATTCGCTCAAGTTGGCAGGACTTCCAGAGCAAGAGGCCGAATTTTCACATTATGTGGCCGAACTAGGGAACCAGCCGAGTCGGACACTTTTCCGGGCAAGACCCGATGGCACTTAGAAAATATTCGCTCAAGTTGGCAGGACTTCCAGAGCAAGAGGCCGAATTTTCACATTCCGTGGCCGAACTAGGGAACCGGACGAGGCGGACACTTTTCCGGGAGAGACCCGATGGCACTTAGAAAATATTCGCTCAAGTTGGCAGGACTTCCAGAGCAAGAGGCCGAATTTTCGCTCGTTCTGGCCGACTCGGGGAACCAGCCGAGTCGGACACTTTTCCGGGCAAGACCCGATGGCACTTAGAAAATATTCGCTCAAGTTGGCAGGACTTCCAGGCGAAGAGGCTGAATTTTCACTTTTTCTGGCCGACTCGGGGAACCAGCCGAGTCGGACACTTTTCCGGGCAAGACCCGATGGCACTTAGAAAATATTCGCTCAAGTTGGCAGGACTTCCAGAGCAAGAGGCCGAATTTTCGCTCGTTCGGGCCGACTCGGGGAACCAGCCGAGTCGGACACTTTTCCGGGCAAGACCCGATGGCACTTAGAAAATATTCGCTCAAGTTGGCAGGACTTCCAGGCGAAGAGGCTGAATTTTCACTTTTTCTGGCCGACTCGGGGAACCAGCCGAGTCGGACACTTTTCCGGGCAAGACCCGATGGCACTTAGAAAATATTCGCTCAAGTTGGCAGGACTTCCAGAGCAAGAGGCCGAATTTTCGCTCGTTCGGGCCGACTCGGGGAACCAGCCGAGTCGGACACTTTTCCGGGCAAGACCCGATGGCACTTAGAAAATATTCGCTCAAGTTGGCAGGACTTCCAGAGCAAGAGGCCGAATTTTCACATTATGTGGCCGAACTAGGGAACCAGCCGAGTCGGACACTTTTCCGGGCAAGACCCGATGGCACTTAGAAAATATTCGCTCAAGTTGGCAGGACTTCCAGAGCAAGAGGCCGAATTTTCGCTCGTTCGGGCCGACTCGGGGAACCAGACGAGTCGGACACTTTTCCGGGCAAGACCCGATGGCACTTAGAAAATATTCGCTCAAGTTGGCAGGACTTCCAGAGCAAGAGGCCGAATTTTCACATTATGTGGCCGAACTAGGGAACCGGACGGGTCGGACACTTTTCCGGGCAAGAGCCGATGGCACTTAGAAAATATTCGCTCAAGTTGGCAGGACTTCCAGAGCAAGAGGCCGAATTTTCGCTCGTTCGGGCCGACTCGGGGAACCAGCCGAGTCGGACACTTTTCCGGGCAAGACCCGATGGCACTTAGAAAATATTCGCTCAAGTTGGCAGGACTTCCAGAGCAAGAGGCCGAATTTTCGCTCGTTCGGGCCGACTCGGGGAACCAGCCGAGTCGGACACTTTTCCGGGCAAGACCCGATGGCACTTAGAAAATATTCGCTCAAGTTGGCAGGACTTCCAGAGCAAGAGGCCGAATTTTCGCTCGTTCGGGCCGACTCGGGGAACCAGCCGAGTCGGACACTTTTCCGGGCAAGACCCGATGGCACTTAGAAAATATTCGCTCAAGTTGGCAGGACTTCCAGGCGAAGAGGCCGAATTTTCGCTCGTTCGGGCCGACTCGGGGAACCAGCCGAGTCGGACACTTTTCCGGGCAAGACCCGATGGCACTTAGAAAATATTCGCTCAAGTTGGCAGGACTTCCAGAGCGAGAGGCCGAATTTTCGCTCGTTCGGGACGACTCGGGGAACCAGCCGAGTCGGACACTTTTCCGGGCAAGACCCGATGGCACTTAGAAAATATTCGCTCAAGTTGGCAGGACTTCCAGAGCAAGAGGCCGAATTTTCGCTCGTTCGGGCCGACTCGGGGAACCAGCCGAGTCGGACACTTTTCCGGGCAAGACCCGATGGCACTTAGAAAATATTCGCTCAAGTTGGCAGGACTTCCAGGCGAAGAGGCCGAATTTTCGCTCGTTCGGGCCGACTCGGGGAACCAGCCGAGTCGGACACTTTTCCGGGCAAGACCCGATGGCACTTAGAAAATATTCGCTCAAGTTGGCAGGACTTCCAGAGCGAGAGGCCGAATTTTCGCTCGTTCGGGACGACTCGGGGAACCAGCCGAGTCGGACACTTTTCCGGGCAAGACCCGATGGCACTTAGAAAATATTCGCTCAAGTTGGCAGGACTTCCAGAGCAAGAGGCCGAATTTTCACATTATGTGGCCGAACTAGGGAACCAGCCGAGTCGGACACTTTTCCGGGCAAGACCCGATGGCACTTAGAAAATATTCGCTCAAGTTGGCAGGACTTCCAGAGCAAGAGGCCGAATTTTCGCTCGTTCGGGCCGACTCGGGGAACCAGCCGAGTCGGACACTTTTCCGGGCAAGACCCGATGGCACTTAGAAAATATTCGCTCAAGTTGGCAGGACTTCCAGAGCAAGAGGCCGAATTTTCGCTCGTTCGGGCCGACTCGGGGAACCAGCCGAGTCGGACACTTTTCCGGGCAAGACCCGATGGCACTTAGAAAATATTCGCTCAAGTTGGCAGGACTTCCAGAGCAAGAGGCCGAATTTTCACATTATGTGGCCGAACTAGGGAACCGGCCGAGTCGGACACTTTTCCGGGCAAGACCCGATGGCACTTAGAAAATATTCGCTCAAGTTGGCAGGACTTCCAGAGCAAGAGGCCGAATTTTCGCTCGTTCGGGCCGACTCGGGGAACCAGCCGAGTCGGACACTTTTCCGGGCAAGACCCGATGGCACTTAGAAAATATTCGCTCAAGTTGGCAGGACTTCCAGAGCAAGAGGCCGAATTTTCACATTCCGTGGCCGACTCGGGGAACCAGCCGAGTCGGACACTTTTCCGGGCAAGACCCGATGGCACTTAGAAAATATTCGCTCAAGTTGGCAGGACTTCCAGAGCAAGAGGCCGAATTTTCGCTCGTTCGGGCCGACTCGGGGAACCAGCCGAGTCGGACACTTTTCCGGGCAAGACCCGATGGCACTTAGAAAATATTCGCTCAAGTTGGCAGGACTTCCAGAGCAAGAGGCCGAATTTTCACATTATGTGGCCGAACTAGGGAACCGGACGGGTCGGACACTTTTCCGGGCAAGAGCCGATGGCACTTAGAAAATATTCGCTCAAGTTGGCAGGACTTCCAGAGCAAGAGGCCGAATTTTCGCTCGTTCGGGCCGACTCGGGGAACCAGCCGAGTCGGACACTTTTCCGGGCAAGACCCGATGGCACTTAGAAAATATTCGCTCAAGTTGGCAGGACTTCCAGAGCAAGAGGCCGAATTTTCGCTCGTTCGGGCCGACTCGGGGAACCAGCCGAGTCGGACACTTTTCCGGGCAAGACCCGATGGCACTTAGAAAATATTCGCTCAAGTTGGCAGGACTTCCAGAGCAAGAGGCCGAATTTTCACTCGTTCGGGCCGACTCGGGGAACCAGCCGAGTCGGACACGTTACGGCCGAACACCCGTTGGCACTTAGAAAATATTCGCCAAAGTTCGTCGGACTTCCAGAGCAAGAGGCCGAATTTTCGCTCGTTCGGGCCGACTCGGGGAACCAGCCGAGTCGGACACTTTTCCGGGCAAGCCCCGATGGCACTTAGAAAATATTCGCTCAAGTTGGCAGGACTTCCAGAGCAAGAGGCCGAATTTTCGCTCGTTCGGGCCGACTCGGGGAACCAGCCGAGTCGGACACTTTTCCGGGCAAGACCCGATGGCACTTAGAAAATATTCGCTCAAGTTGGCAGGACTTCCAGAGCAAGAGGCCGAATTTTCGCTCGTTCGGGCCGACTCGGGGAACCAGCCGAGTCGGACACTTTTCCGGGCAAGACCCGATGGCACTTAGAAAATATTCGCTCAAGTTGGCAGGACTTCCAGGCGAAGAGGCCGAATTTTCGCTCGTTCGGGCCGACTCGGGGAACCAGCCGAGTCGGACACTTTTCCGGGCAAGACCCGATGGCACTTAGAAAATATTCGCTCAAGTTGGCAGGACTTCCAGAGCAAGAGGCCGAATTTTCACTCGTTCGGGCCGACTCGGGGAACCAGCCGAGTCGGACACGTTACGGCCGAACACCCGTTGGCACTTAGAAAATATTCGCCAAAGTTCGTCGGACTTCCAGAGCAAGAGGCCGAATTTTCGCTCGTTCGGGCCGACTCGGGGAACCAGCCGAGTCGGACACTTTTCCGGGCAAGCCCCGATGGCACTTAGAAAATATTCGCTCAAGTTGGCAGGACTTCCAGAGCAAGAGGCCGAATTTTCGCTCGTTCGGGCCGACTCGGGGAACCAGCCGAGTCGGACACTTTTCCGGGCAAGACCCGATGGCACTTAGAAAATATTCGCTCAAGTTGGCGGGACTTCCAGAGCGAGAGGCCGAATTTTCGCTCGTTCGGAGCCGACTCGGGGAACCAGCCGAGTCGGACACTTTTCCGGGCAAGACCCGATGGCACTTAGAAAATATTCGCTCAAGTTGGCAGGACTTCCAGAGCAAGAGGCCGAATTTTCGCTCGTTCGGGCCGACTCGGGGAACCAGCCGAGTCGGACACGTTACGGCCGAACAGCCGTTGGCACTTTGAAAATATTCGCTCAAGTTGGCAGGACTTCCAGAGCAAGAGGCCGAATTTTCACTCGTTCGGGCCGACTCGGGGAACCAGCCGAGTCGGACACGTTACGGCCGAACAGCCGTTGGCACTTTGAAAATATTCGCTCAAGTTGGCAGGACTTCCAGAGCAAGAGGCCGAATTTTCACTCGTTCGGGCCGACTCGGGGAACCAGCCGAGTCGGACACGTTACGGCCGAACACCCGTTGGCACTTAGAAAATATTCGCTCAAGTTGGCAGATCTTCCAGAGCAAGAGGCCGAATTTTCGCTCGTTCGGGCCGACCGGAGGAACCAGCCGAGTCGGACACATTACGGTGTAACACCCGTTGGCACTTAGAAAATATTCGCCAAAGTTCGTTGGACCTCCAGGCGAAGAGGCCGAATTTTCGCTCCTTCGGGCCGACTCGGGGAACCAGCCGAGTCGGACACATTACGGCCGAACACCCGTTGGCACTTAGAAAATATTCGCCCAAGTCGGCCGGACTTCCAGGCGAAGAGGCCGAATTTTCGCTCGTTCGGGCCGACCGGAGGAACCAGCCGAGTCGGACACATTACGGTGTAACACCCGTTGGCACTTAGAAAATATTCGCCAAAGTTCGTCGGACCTCCAGAGCAAGAGGCCGAATTTTCACTTTTTCTGGCCGACCGGAGGAACCAGCCGCGTCGGACACATTACGGTGTAACACCCGTTGGCACTTAGAAAATATTCGCCAAAGTTCGTCGGACCTCCAGAGCGAGAGGCCGAATTTTCACTTTTTCTGGCCGACCGGAGAACCAGCCGAGGCGGACACATCGCGCCGCTTTTGCCGTTGGCATATTCGAAACTTCCAGAATCGGCTTTTTCGCCGTCGCTGTCCGGCCTGGGCACCATCGTGGCTCGGACACGTCGTGTGCCAGCGTCCGCTGGCACTTAGAAAATTTTTCAAAATAAAAATAAACAGTCCTGCACATACGTGCCCACTATATTTTGCGAAAGGGGAGTAAACCGTCGATGAGTACGCTGACTAGTGGGACCAACCATCGCGCTCTGGCGCACCTGAAGACCAAAGTTGGTACTGCACCCTACCCCTGGTACCCAAACGGGGTAGAGGCCGATTTTTCGCTTTTGGCGGCCGACCTAGGGAACCAGAAGAGGCGGACACTTTTCCGAGCAAGTGCCGATGGCACTTCCAGAGCGAGAGGCCGAATAATCGTAATTTGTGGCCGACTTGGGAACCAGCGAATGCGGATAGGAAGTGGAGCGGGTCCCGCCGGCTGGTCCGCGGGCCAATTGCGGTCCCGCGAGTTAGCGATCGCGGTCCGGAATTCTAGCCGACTTGGGAACCAGCGAAGGCGGATAGGAAGTCAAGCGGGTCCCGCTGGCTGGTCCGCGGGCCATTTAGGGTCCCGCGAGTTAGCGATCGCGGTCCGGAATTCTAGCCGACTTGGGAACCAGCGAAGGCGGATAGGAAGTGGAGCGGGTCCCGCCGGCTGGTCCGCGGGCCAATTGCGGTCCCGCGAGTTAGCGATCGCGGTCCGGAATTCTAGCCGACTTGGGAACCAGCGAAGGCGGATAGGAAGTCAAGCGGGTCCCGCTGGCTGGTCCGCGGGCCATTTAGGGTCCCGCGAGTTAGCGATCGCGGTCCGGAATTCTAGCCGACTTGGGAACCAGCGAAGGCGGATGGGAAGTCAAGTGGGTCCCGCCGGCTGGTCCGCGGGCCAATTGCGGTCCCGCGAGTTAGCGATCGCGGTCCGGAATTCTAGCCGACTTGGGAACCAGCGAAGGCGGATGGGTGGTCACCGAGGTCCCGCCGGCTGGTCCGCGGGCCATTTAGGGTCCCGCGAGTTACCGGTCGCGGCCCGGAATTCTAGCCGACTTGGGAACCAGCGAAGGCGGATAGGAAGTCAAGTGGGTCCCGCCGGCTGGTCCGCGGGCCATTTAGGGTCCCGCGAGTTAGCGATCGCGGTCCGGAATTCTAGCCGACTTGGGAACCAGCGAAGGCGGATGGGTGGTCACCGAGGTCCCGCCGGCTGGTCCGCGGGCCATTTAGGGTCCCGCGAGTTACCGATCGCGGTCCGGAATTCTAGCCGGCCAGGGACCACCGCAAGGCGGATGGGTGGTCACCGAGGTCCCGCCGGCTGGTCCGCGGGCCATTTAGGGTCCCGCGAGTTACCGATCGCGGTCCGGAATTCTAGCCGGCCGGGGACCACCGCGAGGCGGATGGGTCTTCACCGAGGTCCCGCCGGCTGGTCCGCGGGCCATTTAGGGTCCCGCGAGTTACCGATCGCGGCCCGGAATTCTAGCCGGCCGGGGACCACCGCGAGGCGGATGGGTCTTCACCGAGGTCCCGCCGGCTGGTCCGCGGGCCATTTAGGGTCCCGCGAGGTACCGATCGCGGTCCGGAATTCTACCCGGCCGGGGACCACCGCGAGGCGGATGGGTCTTCACCGAGGTCCCGCCGGCTGGTCCGCGGGCCATTTAGGGTCCCGCGAGGTACCGATCGCGGTCCGGAATTCTACCCGGCCGGGGACCACCGCGAGGCGGATGGGTCTTCACCGAGGTCCCGCCGGCTGGTCCGCGGGCCATTTAGGGTCCCGCGAATTAGCGATCGCGGTCCGGAATTCTAGCCGGCCAGGGACCACCGCGAGGCGGATGGGTGGTCACCGAGGTCCCGCCGGATGGTCCGCGGGCCATTTAGGGTCCCGCGAATTACCGATCGCGGTCCGGAATTCTAGCCGGCCAGGGACCACCGCGAGGCGGATGGGTGGTCACCGAGGTCCCGCCGGCTGGTCCGCGGGCCATTTAGGGTCCCGCGAGTTTGCGATCGCGGTCCGGAATTCTAGCCGGCCAGGGACCACCGCGAGGCGGATGGGTGGTCACCGAGGTCCCGCCGGCTGGTCCGCGGGCCATTTAGGGTCCCGCGAATTAGCGATCGCGGTCCGGAATTCTAGCCGGCCGGGGACCACCGCGAGGCGGATGGGTGGTCACCGACGTCCCGCCGGCTGGTCCGCGGGCCATTTAGGGTCCCGCGAGTTAGCGATCGCGGTCCGGAATTCTAGCCGGCCCGGAGCCACCCAGAGGCCGTGCACACGCGCCGGGTGGCCGGAAATACCTCCAGCCGAGCGGACATGCACTTTATAAGCACCTTGGACGAGATGGCTGAGCCTTACTCGACTTCCAGCACTTCTAAGCGTTCTCCACGGCCCGCTGTGCTTCCAGAAGACCTCCAGCCGGTCCTCATGGTGCTTTCCTCCTCACTCTCCCAGCCGAACGAGGCTTCCAGAGCCCCGGTTAAGCATTTTACGCGGCCCGCCGAGCCTCCACAGCACTTCCAGCCGGTTCTCCGGCTGCTTTCCTCCTCACTCTATAAGTCGACCCAGGCTTCCAGCACCCCGGCTAAACGTTTTACGCGGCCCGCTGAGCTTCCAGAGCACCGGCTAAGCGTTTTACGCGGCCCGCTGAGCTTCCACAGCACCTCCAGCCGGATCTCCGGGTGCTCCCATCCTCACTGTTTAAGCCGAACGAGGCTTCCAGAGCCCCGGCTAAGCGTTTTACGCGGCCCGCTGAGCTTCCGGAGCACCTCCAGCCGGTTCCACGGGTGCTTTCCTCCTCATTCTTGACGCCCGAGGAGGCTTCCAGCACTCCGGCTAAGCGTTTTACGCGGCCCGCTGAGCTTCCAGAGCACCTCCAGCCGGTTCCACGGCTGCTTTCCTCCTCACTTAATAAGCCGCCCGAGGCTTCCAGAGCCCCGGCTAAACGTTTTGCGCGGCCCGCTGAACTTCCAGAGCACCTCCAGCCGGTTCCCCGGCTGCTTTCCTCCTCACTTTCTAAGCCGCCCGAGGCTTCCAGAGCCCCGGCAAAGCGTTCTCCGCGTCCCGGTGATCTTCCCGGAGGTCGTAACGGGGAATTACCTCCCTCTAGCGGACACGGCGGGTAAATACGCCAGCTCTCGCACTTAGCGCACACTCGCGTTGCTGCGCGTCTGATGGCACTTTGAGTAGCCAAAATGCGGGAGTAACTGTCACTCTCTTAAGGTAGGCTCACTTGAGATTTTTTTGAACGGTTCGTGGATAAATATATGATATATACTACATATGATCGCATTTATAGTCAAATCATATCAAAATGTCATTCTCCGGGTGCTTTCCTCCTCACTCTTGACGCCCGAGGAGGCTTCCAGAGCCTCGGCTAAGCGTTTTACGCGGCCCGCTGAGCTCCCACCGCACCTCCAGCCGGTTCTCATGAGGCTTTCCGCCTCATTTTCTAAGCCGAAGGAGGCTTCCACAGCCCCGGCTAAGCGTTTTGCGCGGCCCGCTGAACTTCCAGAGCACCTCCAGCCGGTTCCCCGAGTGCTTTCCGCCTCACTTTCTAAGCCGCCCGAGGCTTCCAGAGCCCCGGCTAAGCGTTCTCCGCGTCCCGCTGATCTTCCCGGAGCTTGTAACGGGGAAATACCTCCCTCTAGCGGACACGGCGGGTAAATACGCCAGCTCTCGCACTTAGCGCACACTCGCGTTGCTGCGCGTCCGGTGGCACTTTGAGCGGCCAAACGGCGGGAGTAACTGTCACTCTCTTAAGGTAGGCTCACCTGAGATTTTTTTTAACCGTCCGCGGAGGCGACCGGGACCACCGGGACAGCCGGGAGGCCGTGCGCGCGGGCCAAGTGGCCGAAAATAGCTCCAGCCCAGCGGATCTGCACTTTACAAGCTCCGCGGATGAGATCGCGGAGCATTATTCGACTTCCAGCGGCCGGTGCGCTTACGCACGCCGCCCGGAACCTCCGGGAGGCCGTGCGCATGCGCAAGTGGCCGAAAATAGCTCCTAGCCGACCGGATCTGCACTTTACAAGCTCCGCGGATGAGATCGCGGAGCTTTATCCGACTTCCAGCGGCCGGTGCGCTCGCGCACTCCACCCGGCACCTCCGGGAGGCCGTGCGCATGCGCAAGTGGCCCAAAATAGCTCCAGCCCAGCGGATCGGCTGTTTACAAGCACCGCGGATGAGATCAAGGAGCTTTATCCGACTTCCAGCGGCCGGTGCGCTCGCGCACTCCACCCGGCACCTCCGGGAGGCCGTGCGCGCGCGCCAAGTGGCCCAAAATAGCTCCAGCCCAGCGGATCTGCACTCCGCGGATGAGATCGCGGAGCTTTTTTCGACTTCCAGCGGCCGGCGCGCACGACGAGCGGACCCGGTGACGGTCCAGCTCCACCCGGTACCTCGCACGGCCCGCTTCTCCCCCCCGCGCGGACTTCCGAGCGCTCGGGGAGACGTTCGGAAGCCGCCGGTGACGTTGGAGCGGGGAAATACCTCCCTCCAGCGGACACGGCGAGTAAATACACCTTCGGCCAAACGGCGGGAGTAACTATGACTCTCTTAAGGTAGCGGCACTCGACATCTTTTTCGCGGTTCGTGGACGACCCGGCCGGTTCTCGGGGGTGCTTTTTCTCCTAACTCTCGACCCCCGAGGAGGCTTCCAGAGCCCCGGCTAAGCGTTTTACGCGGCCCGCTGAGCTTCCACAGCACCTCCAGCCGGTTCCACGGGTGCTTCCCTCCTCACTCATGACGCCCGAGGAGGCTTCCAGAGCCCCGGCTAAGCGTTTTACGCGGCCCGCTGAGCTTCCACCGCACCTCCAGCCGGTTCTCATGGGGCTTTCCTCCTAACTCTCGACCCCCGAGGAGGCTTCCAGAGCCCCGGCTAAGCGTTTTACGCGGCCCGCTGAGCTTCCACAGCACCTCCAGCCGGTTCCACGGGTGCTTCCCTCCTCACTCATGACGCCCGAGGAGGCTTCCAGAGCCCCGGCTAAGCGTTTTCCGCGGCCCGCCGAGCGTCCGGAGGAGCTCCGGCCGGTCCTCGGGGTGCTTTCTTCCCAACTATTGACGCCCGAGGAGGCTTCCAGAGCCCCGGCTAAGCGTTCTCCGCGTCCCGCTGATCTTCCCGGAGCTTGTAACGGGGAAATACCTCCCTCTAGCGGACACGGCGGGTAAATACGCCACCTCTCGCACTTAGCGCACACTCGCGTTGCTGCGCGTCCGATGGCACTCTGAGCGGCCAAACGGCGGGAGTAACTGTCACTCTCTTAAGGTAGGCTCACTTGAGATTTTTTTAACCGTCCGCGGAGGCGAGCGGGACCACCGGGACAGCCGGGAGGCCGTGCGCGCGGGCCAAGTGGCCGAAAATAGCTCCAGGCCGACCGGATCGGCTAGTTGTAAGCACCGCGGATGAGATCGCGGAGCATTATTCGACTTCCAGCGGCCCGTGCGCTTACGCACGCCGCCCGGAACCTCCGGGAGGCCGTGCGCGCGCGCAAGTGGCCGAAAATAGCTCCAAGACGACCGGATCTGCACTTTACAAGCACCGCGGATGAGATCGCGGAGCATTATTCGACTTCCAGCGGCCCGTGCGCTTTCGCACGCCGCCCGGAACCTCCGGGAGGCCGTGCGCATGCGCAAGTGGCCGAAAATAGCTCCTAGCCGACCGGATCGGCTGTTTACAAGCACCGCGGATGAGATCGCGGAGCTTTATGCGACTTCCAGCGGCCGGTGCGCTCGCGCACTCCACCCGGCACCTCCGGGAGGCCGTGCGCGCGCGCCAAGTGGCCCAAAATAGCTCCAGCCCAGCGGATCTGCACTTTACAAGCTCCGCGGATGAGATCGCGGAGCTTTATTCGACTTCCAGCGGCCGGTGCGCACGACGAGCGGACCCGGTGACGGTCCAGCTCCACCCGGTACCTCGCACGGCCCGCTTCTCCCCCACGCGCGGACTTCCGAGCGCTCGGGGAGACGTTCGGAAGCCGCCGGTGACGTTGGAGCGGGGAAATACCTCCCTCCAGCGGACACGGCGAGTAAATACACCTTCGGCCAAACGGCGGGAGTAACTATGACTCTCTTAAGGTAGCGGCACTCGACATCTTTTTCACGGTTCGTGGAGGACCCGGCCGGTTCTCGGGGGTGCTTTTTCTCCTAACTCTTGACCCCCGAGGAGGCTTCCAGAGCCCCGGCTGAGCGTTTTACGCGGCCCGCCGAGCCTCCACAGCACTTCCAGCCGGTTCTCCGGGTGCTTCACTCCTCACTCTTTAAGCCGAACGAGGCTTCCAGAGCCTCGGCTAAGCGTTTTACGCGGCCCGCTGAACTTCCACAGCACCTCCAGCCGGTTCCACGGGTGCTTTCCTCCTCACTTTATAAGCCGAACGAGGCTTCCAGAGCCCCGGCTAAGCGTTTTACGCGGCCCGCTGAACTTCCACAGCACCTCCAGCCGGTTCCACGGGTGCTTTCCTCCTCACTCTTGACGCCCGAGAAGGCTTCCAGAGCCCCGGCTAAACGTTTTACGCGGCCCGCTGAACTTCCCCAGCACCCCCAGCCGGTTCCCCGAGTGCTTTCCACCTCACTTTCTAAGCCGAACGAGGCTTCCAGAGCCCCGGCTAAGCGTTCTCCGCGTCCCGGTGATCTTCCCGGAGGTCGTAACGGGGAAATACCTCCCTCCAGCGGACACGGAGAGAAATTACACCGCCTCTCGCACAGACGCGGGTAAACGGCGGGAGTAACTATGACTCTCTTAAGGTAGCCTCACTTGACATCTCTTTAACGGTTCGTGGATAAATACATGATATATACTACATATGATCGCATTTACAGCCAAATAATATAAAATGAGCATTCGGTTATAAACATTGTATTCATCAAGTTCATAGGTGATGTTAATATTTATATATTTAATGTTTATAGGTGATGTTAATATTTATATATTTATTTTGTACATCATGTTATACGACACTTGCTATAGGATCATGATGTGATCATATCGGCGGAAGTCGGCCCGGGCTCCGGGTGAAGAGGCCGAATTCTCGCCACTCGCGGCCGACCGGGGAACCAGCAGAGGCGGACGCATCACGGCGCAAGAGCCCTTGGCACTTAGAAAAAAATTGGCAAAAGTCGAGCCGCGCTCCAGGTGAAGAGGCCGAATTCTCGCTACTCGTGGCCGACCGGGGAACCAGCAGAGGCGGACGCATCACGGCGCAAGAGCCCTTGGCACTTCGAAAAAATTGGGCAAAAGTCGCTCCGCGCTCCAGGTGAAGAGGCCGAATTCTCGCCACTCGTGGCCGACCGGGGAACCAGCAGAGGCGGACGCATCGCGGCGCGAGAGCCCTTGGCACTTAGAAAAAATTTGGCAAAAGTCGCTCCGGGCTCCAGGTGAAGAGGCCGAATTCTCGCTACTAGTGGCCGACCGGGGAACCAGCGAAGGCGGGTAAGCTTTCTATGGAGCCCCGCCGGCTGGTCCGCGGGCCGAACGTGGTCCCGTCACCTACCGACAGCGGACGCCGATCCACGCCCGGCAAGGACCACCCAGAGGCGGACACGCTCTCCGACGAGCCCCGCCGGCCGGTCCGCGGCGGGAAATGCGCCCTCTGGCGGACACGCCGTTGTAAATGAATGGGCTTTGGCACTTAGTGCATTTTCGCAAAAGTTGAGCCGCGCTCCGGGCGAAGAGGCCGAATTCTCGCTACTCGCGGCCGACCGGGGAACCAGCGAAGGCGGGTAAGCTTTCAAGAGAGCCCCGCCGGCTGGTCCGCGGGTCCGAACGTGGTCCCGTAAAGTACCGACAGCGGACGCCGACCCACGCCCGGCAAGGACCACCGAGAGGCGGACACGCTCTCCGACGAGCCCCGCCGGCCGGTCCGCGGCGGGAAATGCGCCCTCTGGCGGACACGCCGTTGTAAATGAATGGGCTTTGGCACTTAGTGCATTTTCGAATAAGTTGAGCCGCGCTCCGGGCGAAGAGGCCGAATTCTCGCTACTCGTGGCCGACCGGGGAACCAGCGAAGGCGGGTAGGCTTTCAAGAGAGCCCCGCCGGCTGGTCCGCG
>NW_028284181.1:0-20000 GCF_059516105.1 Syngnathus floridae | reverse complement strand
GGTCATGGTCGCATGTCGGTCGGTCCGGCCTCTGTTTACCGAGGCGGCCGGCACCTCCATCTGCCTTGGATGCCCCGAATCCGCAGACTTTCCTCCGGCCTCAGCTTAACGAGACGGCCGTTGCCTCCATCCTTGGATGTTAACATTCGCAGAGTTTCAGCTCCGGGCTAGGGCGGGTGAAGTCGTCTCGAACCACGTGCCTGAAGGCCGCCTCGCGCCGGATGCAGGCCCCGCTCTGTCGTGCGGTGTGACCGTCCAACGCGGGCATCGCTAGATTAGCCGTGGCCACGATCCTTCCACACCGCGAGCCTTTCGCCCTCGGCCGCTCAGTTCGCGGGCCGCTGATCCCGCTCCATCTCTCCGGCCTGTGTTTAAGGAGGCGGCCGCTCCTCCTTCCTTGGATGGACCATTCGCATATTTTTCGCCCGGCCTGTGTTTAAGGAGGCGGCCGGTAACTCCCTTTCTTGGATGAGACCCAACATTCGCATATTTTTCGCCCGGCCTGTGTTTAAGGAGGCGGCCGGTCCTCCCATTCTGCCAGTGTTCCTTGGACTTTGAATATTTCAAAGTCTTTCCGCCCAACATTCGCATATTTTTCGCCCGGCCTGTGTTTAAGGAGGCGGCCGGTCCTCCCATTCTGCCAGTGTTCCTTGGACTTTGAAAATTTCAAAGTCTTTCCGCTCCGGGCTAGGGCGGGTGAGGTCGTCTCGAACCACGTGCCTGAAGGCCGCCTCGCGCCAGATGCGGCCCCGCTCTGTCGTGCGGTGTGACCGTCCAACGCGGGCATCGCTAGATTAGCCGTGGCCACGATCCTTCCACACCGCGAGCCTTTCGCCCTCGGCCGGTGTCGGTCAACGTGTGGGTGGGGGGGAAGGACGGCTGCCGGGAGCAGACAGCCGTCCCCGGGTGGGGTGTACAGTCCTTCCACCGCGGCCGCCGGGAGCAGACGGCCGTCGAGCGATTCTGCCATTGTTCCTAGGACTTTGTACATTTTAAAGACCCTCCGCGCGGGCCGCTGATCCCGCTCGGTCGCTCCGGCCTGTGTTTAAGGAGGCGGCCGGTCCTCCCATTCTGCCAGTGTTCCTTGGACTTTGAATATTTCAAAGTCTTTTCGCTCCGGGCTAGGGCGGGTGAGGTCGTCTCGAACCACGTGCCTGAAGGCCGCCTCGCGCCGGATGCAGGCCCCGCTCTGTCGTGCGGTGTGACCGTCCAACGCGGGCATCGCTAGATTAGCCGTGGCCACGATCCTTCCACACCGCGAGCCTTTCGCCCTCGGCCGGTGTCGGTCAACGTGTGGGGTGGGGGGGAAGGACGGCTGCCGGGAGCAGACAGCCGTCCCCGGGTGGGGTGTACAGTCCCTTCACCGCGGCCGCCGGGAGCAGACGGCCGTCGAGCGATTCTGCCATTGTCCCTAGGACTTTGTACATTTCAAAGACCCTGCGCGCGGGCCGCTGATCCCGCTCGGTCGCTCCGGCCTGTGTTTAAGGAGGCGGCCGGTCCTCCCATTCTGCCAGTGTTCCTTGGACTTTGAAAAGTCTTTCCGCTCCGGGCTAGGGCGGGTGAGGTCGTCTCGAACCACGTGCCTGAAGGCCGCCTCGCGCCGGATGCAGGCCCCGCTCTGTCGTGCGGTGTGACCGTCCAACGCGGGCATCGCTAGATTAGCCGTGGCCACGATCCTTCCACACCGCGAGCCTTTCGCCCTCGGCTGATGTTCAACCAACGTGTGGGGAGGGGGTTATGGACGGCTGCCGGGAGCAGACAGCCGTCCCCGGGAGGGGAGACTTCACGGCGGCCGCCGGGAGCAGACGGCCGTCGAGAGATTCTGCCAGTGTTCCTTGGACTTTGACTATTTCAAAGTCTTTCCGCTCCGGGCTAGGGCGGGTGAGGTCGTCTCGAACCACGTGCCTGAAGGCCGCCTCGCGCCGGATGCAGGCCCCGCTCTGTCGTGCGGTGTGACCGTCCGACGCGGGCATCGCTAGATTAGCCGTGGCCACGATCCTTCCACACCGCGAGCCTTTCGCCCTCGGCCGGTGTTCGCTCAACGCGCGGGCCGCTGATCCCGCTCCATCTCTCCGGCCTGTGTTTAAGGAGGCGGCCGGTCCTCCCATTCTGCCAGTGTTCCTTGGACTTTGAAAATTTCAAAGTCTTTCCGCTCCGGGCTAGGGCGGGTGAGGTCGTCTCGAGCCACGTGCCTGAAGGCCGCCTCGCGCCGGATGCAGGCCCCGCTCTGTCGTGCGGTGTGACCGTCCAACGCGGGCATCGCTAGATTAGCCGTGGCCACGATCCTTCCACACCGCGAGCCTTTCGCCCTCGGCTGGTGTTCGTCCAACGTGTGGGGAGGGGGTTAAGGACGGCTGCCGGGAGCAGACAGCCGTCCCCGGGAGGGGAGACTTCACGGCGGCCGCCGGGAGCAGACGGCCGTCGAGAGATTCTGCCAGCGTTCCTTGTACTTTGAATATTTCACAGCCGTGCTCGCACTTAGGAAATTTTCGAGCGCTGTGGCACTTAGACATTTTTCGTCAAGCGTGGCACTTAGAAATTTTTCGTCAAGAGAGGCACTTAGACATTTTTCGTCAAGAGTGACACTTAGAAAATTTTTCACTCTCTTTGTGCCTTCCAGGGTGCTGTGCAACCCTGCGTGTTGTGTTCCCACCGAGCAAGGGGCGCTGCTGGCGGCCATGACCAAGCGCTCGGCACCGGGCCCTTTCATTTTGTGGGGTAAATTATGCGCCCCCCATGCTCGTTCTGACTATATTTTGCGAAAGGGGGGTAAATCGTTGATGAGTACGCTGACTAGGGGGACCATTTAGCGTACTCTGGCGCACCTGAAGACCAAAGTTGGTACTGCACCCTCCCCCTGGTACCCCAGCCCCTGGTACCTAAAGAGGGAGAGGCCGAATTTTCGCTTTTTGGGGCCGACCGAGGGAACCAGCCGAGGCGGACACTTTTCGGCTCAAGAGCCGTTGGCACTTAGAAAAAATTCGCACAAGTTGGCAGGGCTACCAGGGGAAGAGGCCGAATTTTCGCTTTTGAAGGCCGACCGCGGGAACCAGCCGAGGCGGACACTTTTCGGCTCAAGAGCCGTTGGCACTTAGAAAATATTTGCCAAACTTGGCTTGACTTCCAGGAGAAGAGGCCGAATTTTCACTTTTGGTGGCCGACCTGGGGAACCAGCCGAGGCGGACACTTTTCGGCTCAAGAGCCGTTGGCACTTAGAAAATATTTGCCAAACTTGGCTTGACTTCCAGGAGAAGAGGCCGAATTTTCACTTTTGGTGGCCGTTATGGGGAACCAGCCGAGGCGGACACTTTTCGGCTCAAGAGCCGTTGGCACTTAGAAAATATTTGCCAAACATGGCTTGACTTCCAGGAGAAGAGGCCGAATTTTCACTTTTGGTGGCCGTTATGGGGAACCAGCCGAGGCGGACACTTTACGCTGGTTGAGTCGTTGGCACTTAGAAAATATTTGCCAAACTTGGCTTGACTTCCAGGAGAAGAGGCCGAATTTTCACTTTTGGTGGCCGACCTGGGGAACCAGCCGAGGCGGACACTTTACGCTGGTTGAGTCGTTGGCACTTAGAAAATATCTGCCAAACTTGGCTTGACTTCCAGGAGAAGAGGCCGAATTTTCACTTTTGGTGACCGACCTGGGGAACCAGCCGAGGCGGACACTTTACGCTGGTTGAGTCGTTGGCACTTAGAAAATATTTGCCAAACTTGGCTTGACTTCCAGGAGAAGAGGCCGAATTTTCACTTTTGGTGGCCGACCTGGGGAACCAGCCGAGGCGGACACTTTACGCTGGTTGAGTCGTTGGCACTTAGAAAATATTCGCCAAACTTGGCAAGACTTCCAGGAGAAGAGGCCGAATTTTCACTTTTGGTGGCCGACCTGGGGAACCAGCCGAGGCGGACACTTTACGCTGGTTGAGTCGTTGGCACTTAGAAAATATTTGCCAAACTTGGCTTGACTTCCAGGAGAAGAGGCCGAATTTTCACTTTTCATGGCCGTTATGGGGAACCAGCCGAGGCGGACACTTTGCGCTGGTTGAGTCGTTGGCACTTAGAAAATATTTGCCAAACTTGGCTTGACTTCCAGGAGAAGAGGCCGAATTTTCACTTTTGGTGGCCGTTATGGGGAACCAGCCGAGGCGGACACTTTAGGCTGGTTGAGTCGTTGGCACTCAGAAAATATTCGCCAAACTTGGCCAGACTTCCAGGAGAAGAGGCCGAATTTTCACTTTTGGTGACCGACCTGGGGAACCAGCCGAGGCGGACACTTTACGCTGGTTGAGTCGTTGGCACTTAGAAAATATTTGCCAAACTTGGCTTGACTTCCAGGAGAAGAGGCCGAATTTTCACTTTTGGTGGCCGACCTGGGGAACCAGCCGAGGCGGACACTTTACGCTGGTTGAGTCGTTGGCACTTAGAAAATATTCGCCAAACTTGGCAAGACTTCCAGGAGAAGAGGCCGAATTTTCACTTTTGGTGGCCGACCTGGGGAACCAGCCGAGGCGGACACTTTACGCTGGTTGAGTCGTTGGCACTTAGAAAATATTTGCCAAACTTGGCTTGACTTCCAGGAGAAGAGGCCGAATTTTCACTTTTCATGGCCGTTATGGGGAACCAGCCGAGGCGGACACTTTGCGCTGGTTGAGTCGTTGGCACTTAGAAAATATTTGCCAAACTTGGCTTGACTTCCAGGAGAAGAGGCCGAATTTTCACTTTTGGTGGCCGTTATGGGGAACCAGCCGAGGCGGACACTTTAGGCTGGTTGAGTCGTTGGCACTCAGAAAATATTCGCCAAACTTGGCCAGACTTCCAGGAGAAGAGGCCGAATTTTCACTTGTGGTACCCGACCTGGGGAACCAGCCGAGGCGGACACTTTAGGCTGGTTGAGTCGTTGGCACTTAGAAAATATTCGCCAAACTTGGCCAGACTTCCAGGAGAAGAGGCCGAATTTTCACTTGTTCTGGCCGTTATGGGGAACCAGCCGAGGCGGACACTTTACGCTGGTTGAGTCGTTGGCACTTAGAAAATATTCGCCAAACTTGGCCAGACTTCCAGGAGAAGAGGCCGAATTTTCACTTGTTCTGGCCGTTATTGGGGAACCAGCCGAGGCGGACACTTTACGGCTGTTGAGTCGTTGGCACTTAGAAAATATTCGCCAAACTTGGCCAGACTTCCAGGAGAAGAGGCCGAATTTTCACTTGTTCTGGCCGACCTGGGGAACCAGACGAGGCGGACACATCACCCCGCAAGTGACGTTGGCACTTTGAAAATATTCGCCAAACTTGGCCAGACTTCCAGGAGAAGAGGCCGAATTTTCACTTGTTCTGGCCGACCTGGGGAACCAGACGAGGCGGACACATCACCCCGCAAGTGCCGTTGGCACTTTGAAAATATTCGCCAAACTTGGCCAGACTTCCAGGAGAAGAGGCCGAATTTTCACTTGTTCTGGCCGACCTGGGGAACCAGACGAGGCGGACACATCACCCCGCAAGTGCCGTTGGCACTTAGAAAATATTCGCCAAACTTGGCCGGACTTCCAGGAGAAGAGGCCGAATTTTCACTTTTTCTGGCCGACCTGGGGAACCAGACGAGGCGGACACATCACCCCGCAAGTGCCGTTGGCACTTTGAAAATATTCGAAACTTCCATCAAACACACATCGGCTTTTTCGCCGTCGCTGTCCGGCCTGGGCACCATCGTGGCTCGGACAGTTCGTGTGCCAGCTTCCGTTGGCACTTAGAACATTTTTCAAAATAAAAATAAACAGTCCTGCACATACGTGCCGACTATATTTTGCGAAAGGGGAGTAAACCGATGAGTACACTAACTAGGGGGACCAACAGACCGTAGTGGTCTCCCCTGGTACCTAAATGCATACCCCTGGTACCTCAGCGACTACCCCTGGTACCTAAATGCGTTCCCCTGGTACCTCAGAGAGGCCGAATTATTACATTCCGTGGCCGAACTAGGGAACCGGACGAGGCGGACACTTTTCCGGGAGAGACCCGATGGCACTTAGAAAATATTCGCCAAAGTTCGTCGGACTTCCAGAGCAAGAGGCCGAATTTTCACATTATGTGGCCGAACTAGGGAACCGGACGAGGCGGACACTTTTCCGGGAGAGACCCGATGGCACTTAGAAAATATTCGCTCAAGTTGGCAGGACTTCCAGAGCAAGAGGCCGAATTTTCACATTATGTGGCCGAACTAGGGAACCGGCCGAGTCGGACACTTTTCCGGGAGAGACCCGATGGCACTTAGAAAATATTCGCTCAAGTTGGCAGGACTTCCAGAGCAAGAGGCCGAATTTTCACATTATGTGGCCGAACTAGGGAACCGGACGAGTCGGACACTTTTCCGGGAGAGACCCGATGGCACTTAGAAAATATTCGCTCAAGTTGGCAGGACTTCCAGAGCAAGAGGCCGAATTTTCACTTTTTCTGGCCGACTCGGGGAACCAGCCGAGTCGGACACTTTTCCGGGCAAGACCCGATGGCACTTAGAAAATATTCGCTCAAGTTGGCAGGACTTCCAGGCGAAGAGGCCGAATTTTCACTTTTTCTGGCCGACTCGGGGAACCAGCCGAGTCGGACACTTTTCCGGGCAAGACCCGATGGCACTTAGAAAATATTCGCTCAAGTTGGCAGGACTTCCAGAGCAAGAGGCCGAATTTTCACATTATGTGGCCGAACTAGGGAACCAGCCGAGTCGGACACTTTTCCGGGCAAGACCCGATGGCACTTAGAAAATATTCGCTCAAGTTGGCAGGACTTCCAGAGCAAGAGGCCGAATTTTCACATTCCGTGGCCGAACTAGGGAACCGGACGAGGCGGACACTTTTCCGGGAGAGACCCGATGGCACTTAGAAAATATTCGCTCAAGTTGGCAGGACTTCCAGAGCAAGAGGCCGAATTTTCGCTCGTTCTGGCCGACTCGGGGAACCAGCCGAGTCGGACACTTTTCCGGGCAAGACCCGATGGCACTTAGAAAATATTCGCTCAAGTTGGCAGGACTTCCAGGCGAAGAGGCTGAATTTTCACTTTTTCTGGCCGACTCGGGGAACCAGCCGAGTCGGACACTTTTCCGGGCAAGACCCGATGGCACTTAGAAAATATTCGCTCAAGTTGGCAGGACTTCCAGAGCAAGAGGCCGAATTTTCGCTCGTTCGGGCCGACTCGGGGAACCAGCCGAGTCGGACACTTTTCCGGGCAAGACCCGATGGCACTTAGAAAATATTCGCTCAAGTTGGCAGGACTTCCAGGCGAAGAGGCTGAATTTTCACTTTTTCTGGCCGACTCGGGGAACCAGCCGAGTCGGACACTTTTCCGGGCAAGACCCGATGGCACTTAGAAAATATTCGCTCAAGTTGGCAGGACTTCCAGAGCAAGAGGCCGAATTTTCGCTCGTTCGGGCCGACTCGGGGAACCAGCCGAGTCGGACACTTTTCCGGGCAAGACCCGATGGCACTTAGAAAATATTCGCTCAAGTTGGCAGGACTTCCAGAGCAAGAGGCCGAATTTTCACATTATGTGGCCGAACTAGGGAACCAGCCGAGTCGGACACTTTTCCGGGCAAGACCCGATGGCACTTAGAAAATATTCGCTCAAGTTGGCAGGACTTCCAGAGCAAGAGGCCGAATTTTCGCTCGTTCGGGCCGACTCGGGGAACCAGACGAGTCGGACACTTTTCCGGGCAAGACCCGATGGCACTTAGAAAATATTCGCTCAAGTTGGCAGGACTTCCAGAGCAAGAGGCCGAATTTTCACATTATGTGGCCGAACTAGGGAACCGGACGGGTCGGACACTTTTCCGGGCAAGAGCCGATGGCACTTAGAAAATATTCGCTCAAGTTGGCAGGACTTCCAGAGCAAGAGGCCGAATTTTCGCTCGTTCGGGCCGACTCGGGGAACCAGCCGAGTCGGACACTTTTCCGGGCAAGACCCGATGGCACTTAGAAAATATTCGCTCAAGTTGGCAGGACTTCCAGAGCAAGAGGCCGAATTTTCGCTCGTTCGGGCCGACTCGGGGAACCAGCCGAGTCGGACACTTTTCCGGGCAAGACCCGATGGCACTTAGAAAATATTCGCTCAAGTTGGCAGGACTTCCAGAGCAAGAGGCCGAATTTTCGCTCGTTCGGGCCGACTCGGGGAACCAGCCGAGTCGGACACTTTTCCGGGCAAGACCCGATGGCACTTAGAAAATATTCGCTCAAGTTGGCAGGACTTCCAGGCGAAGAGGCCGAATTTTCGCTCGTTCGGGCCGACTCGGGGAACCAGCCGAGTCGGACACTTTTCCGGGCAAGACCCGATGGCACTTAGAAAATATTCGCTCAAGTTGGCAGGACTTCCAGAGCGAGAGGCCGAATTTTCGCTCGTTCGGGACGACTCGGGGAACCAGCCGAGTCGGACACTTTTCCGGGCAAGACCCGATGGCACTTAGAAAATATTCGCTCAAGTTGGCAGGACTTCCAGAGCAAGAGGCCGAATTTTCGCTCGTTCGGGCCGACTCGGGGAACCAGCCGAGTCGGACACTTTTCCGGGCAAGACCCGATGGCACTTAGAAAATATTCGCTCAAGTTGGCAGGACTTCCAGGCGAAGAGGCCGAATTTTCGCTCGTTCGGGCCGACTCGGGGAACCAGCCGAGTCGGACACTTTTCCGGGCAAGACCCGATGGCACTTAGAAAATATTCGCTCAAGTTGGCAGGACTTCCAGAGCGAGAGGCCGAATTTTCGCTCGTTCGGGACGACTCGGGGAACCAGCCGAGTCGGACACTTTTCCGGGCAAGACCCGATGGCACTTAGAAAATATTCGCTCAAGTTGGCAGGACTTCCAGAGCAAGAGGCCGAATTTTCACATTATGTGGCCGAACTAGGGAACCAGCCGAGTCGGACACTTTTCCGGGCAAGACCCGATGGCACTTAGAAAATATTCGCTCAAGTTGGCAGGACTTCCAGAGCAAGAGGCCGAATTTTCGCTCGTTCGGGCCGACTCGGGGAACCAGCCGAGTCGGACACTTTTCCGGGCAAGACCCGATGGCACTTAGAAAATATTCGCTCAAGTTGGCAGGACTTCCAGAGCAAGAGGCCGAATTTTCGCTCGTTCGGGCCGACTCGGGGAACCAGCCGAGTCGGACACTTTTCCGGGCAAGACCCGATGGCACTTAGAAAATATTCGCTCAAGTTGGCAGGACTTCCAGAGCAAGAGGCCGAATTTTCACATTATGTGGCCGAACTAGGGAACCGGCCGAGTCGGACACTTTTCCGGGCAAGACCCGATGGCACTTAGAAAATATTCGCTCAAGTTGGCAGGACTTCCAGAGCAAGAGGCCGAATTTTCGCTCGTTCGGGCCGACTCGGGGAACCAGCCGAGTCGGACACTTTTCCGGGCAAGACCCGATGGCACTTAGAAAATATTCGCTCAAGTTGGCAGGACTTCCAGAGCAAGAGGCCGAATTTTCACATTCCGTGGCCGACTCGGGGAACCAGCCGAGTCGGACACTTTTCCGGGCAAGACCCGATGGCACTTAGAAAATATTCGCTCAAGTTGGCAGGACTTCCAGAGCAAGAGGCCGAATTTTCGCTCGTTCGGGCCGACTCGGGGAACCAGCCGAGTCGGACACTTTTCCGGGCAAGACCCGATGGCACTTAGAAAATATTCGCTCAAGTTGGCAGGACTTCCAGAGCAAGAGGCCGAATTTTCACATTATGTGGCCGAACTAGGGAACCGGACGGGTCGGACACTTTTCCGGGCAAGAGCCGATGGCACTTAGAAAATATTCGCTCAAGTTGGCAGGACTTCCAGAGCAAGAGGCCGAATTTTCGCTCGTTCGGGCCGACTCGGGGAACCAGCCGAGTCGGACACTTTTCCGGGCAAGACCCGATGGCACTTAGAAAATATTCGCTCAAGTTGGCAGGACTTCCAGAGCAAGAGGCCGAATTTTCGCTCGTTCGGGCCGACTCGGGGAACCAGCCGAGTCGGACACTTTTCCGGGCAAGACCCGATGGCACTTAGAAAATATTCGCTCAAGTTGGCAGGACTTCCAGAGCAAGAGGCCGAATTTTCACTCGTTCGGGCCGACTCGGGGAACCAGCCGAGTCGGACACGTTACGGCCGAACACCCGTTGGCACTTAGAAAATATTCGCCAAAGTTCGTCGGACTTCCAGAGCAAGAGGCCGAATTTTCGCTCGTTCGGGCCGACTCGGGGAACCAGCCGAGTCGGACACTTTTCCGGGCAAGCCCCGATGGCACTTAGAAAATATTCGCTCAAGTTGGCAGGACTTCCAGAGCAAGAGGCCGAATTTTCGCTCGTTCGGGCCGACTCGGGGAACCAGCCGAGTCGGACACTTTTCCGGGCAAGACCCGATGGCACTTAGAAAATATTCGCTCAAGTTGGCAGGACTTCCAGAGCAAGAGGCCGAATTTTCGCTCGTTCGGGCCGACTCGGGGAACCAGCCGAGTCGGACACTTTTCCGGGCAAGACCCGATGGCACTTAGAAAATATTCGCTCAAGTTGGCAGGACTTCCAGGCGAAGAGGCCGAATTTTCGCTCGTTCGGGCCGACTCGGGGAACCAGCCGAGTCGGACACTTTTCCGGGCAAGACCCGATGGCACTTAGAAAATATTCGCTCAAGTTGGCAGGACTTCCAGAGCAAGAGGCCGAATTTTCACTCGTTCGGGCCGACTCGGGGAACCAGCCGAGTCGGACACGTTACGGCCGAACACCCGTTGGCACTTAGAAAATATTCGCCAAAGTTCGTCGGACTTCCAGAGCAAGAGGCCGAATTTTCGCTCGTTCGGGCCGACTCGGGGAACCAGCCGAGTCGGACACTTTTCCGGGCAAGCCCCGATGGCACTTAGAAAATATTCGCTCAAGTTGGCAGGACTTCCAGAGCAAGAGGCCGAATTTTCGCTCGTTCGGGCCGACTCGGGGAACCAGCCGAGTCGGACACTTTTCCGGGCAAGACCCGATGGCACTTAGAAAATATTCGCTCAAGTTGGCGGGACTTCCAGAGCGAGAGGCCGAATTTTCGCTCGTTCGGGCCGACTCGGGGAACCAGCCGAGTCGGACACTTTTCCGGGCAAGACCCGATGGCACTTAGAAAATATTCGCTCAAGTTGGCAGGACTTCCAGAGCAAGAGGCCGAATTTTCGCTCGTTCGGGCCGACTCGGGGAACCAGCCGAGTCGGACACGTTACGGCCGAACAGCCGTTGGCACTTTGAAAATATTCGCTCAAGTTGGCAGGACTTCCAGAGCAAGAGGCCGAATTTTCACTCGTTCGGGCCGACTCGGGGAACCAGCCGAGTCGGACACGTTACGGCCGAACAGCCGTTGGCACTTTGAAAATATTCGCTCAAGTTGGCAGGACTTCCAGAGCAAGAGGCCGAATTTTCACTCGTTCGGGCCGACTCGGGGAACCAGCCGAGTCGGACACGTTACGGCCGAACACCCGTTGGCACTTAGAAAATATTCGCTCAAGTTGGCAGATCTTCCAGAGCAAGAGGCCGAATTTTCGCTCGTTCGGGCCGACCGGAGGAACCAGCCGAGTCGGACACATTACGGTGTAACACCCGTTGGCACTTAGAAAATATTCGCCAAAGTTCGTTGGACCTCCAGGCGAAGAGGCCGAATTTTCGCTCCTTCGGGCCGACTCGGGGAACCAGCCGAGTCGGACACATTACGGCCGAACACCCGTTGGCACTTAGAAAATATTCGCCCAAGTCGGCCGGACTTCCAGGCGAAGAGGCCGAATTTTCGCTCGTTCGGGCCGACCGGAGGAACCAGCCGAGTCGGACACATTACGGTGTAACACCCGTTGGCACTTAGAAAATATTCGCCAAAGTTCGTCGGACCTCCAGAGCAAGAGGCCGAATTTTCACTTTTTCTGGCCGACCGGAGGAACCAGCCGCGTCGGACACATTACGGTGTAACACCCGTTGGCACTTAGAAAATATTCGCCAAAGTTCGTCGGACCTCCAGAGCGAGAGGCCGAATTTTCACTTTTTCTGGCCGACCGGAGAACCAGCCGAGGCGGACACATCGCGCCGCTTTTGCCGTTGGCATATTCGAAACTTCCAGAATCGGCTTTTTCGCCGTCGCTGTCCGGCCTGGGCACCATCGTGGCTCGGACACGTCGTGTGCCAGCGTCCGCTGGCACTTAGAAAATTTTTCAAAATAAAAATAAACAGTCCTGCACATACGTGCCCACTATATTTTGCGAAAGGGGAGTAAACCGTCGATGAGTACGCTGACTAGTGGGACCAACCATCGCGCTCTGGCGCACCTGAAGACCAAAGTTGGTACTGCACCCTACCCCTGGTACCCAAACGGGGTAGAGGCCGATTTTTCGCTTTTGGCGGCCGACCTAGGGAACCAGAAGAGGCGGACACTTTTCCGAGCAAGTGCCGATGGCACTTCCAGAGCGAGAGGCCGAATAATCGTAATTTGTGGCCGACTTGGGAACCAGCGAATGCGGATAGGAAGTGGAGCGGGTCCCGCCGGCTGGTCCGCGGGCCAATTGCGGTCCCGCGAGTTAGCGATCGCGGTCCGGAATTCTAGCCGACTTGGGAACCAGCGAAGGCGGATAGGAAGTCAAGCGGGTCCCGCTGGCTGGTCCGCGGGCCATTTAGGGTCCCGCGAGTTAGCGATCGCGGTCCGGAATTCTAGCCGACTTGGGAACCAGCGAAGGCGGATAGGAAGTGGAGCGGGTCCCGCCGGCTGGTCCGCGGGCCAATTGCGGTCCCGCGAGTTAGCGATCGCGGTCCGGAATTCTAGCCGACTTGGGAACCAGCGAAGGCGGATAGGAAGTCAAGCGGGTCCCGCTGGCTGGTCCGCGGGCCATTTAGGGTCCCGCGAGTTAGCGATCGCGGTCCGGAATTCTAGCCGACTTGGGAACCAGCGAAGGCGGATGGGAAGTCAAGTGGGTCCCGCCGGCTGGTCCGCGGGCCAATTGCGGTCCCGCGAGTTAGCGATCGCGGTCCGGAATTCTAGCCGACTTGGGAACCAGCGAAGGCGGATGGGTGGTCACCGAGGTCCCGCCGGCTGGTCCGCGGGCCATTTAGGGTCCCGCGAGTTACCGGTCGCGGCCCGGAATTCTAGCCGACTTGGGAACCAGCGAAGGCGGATAGGAAGTCAAGTGGGTCCCGCCGGCTGGTCCGCGGGCCATTTAGGGTCCCGCGAGTTAGCGATCGCGGTCCGGAATTCTAGCCGACTTGGGAACCAGCGAAGGCGGATGGGTGGTCACCGAGGTCCCGCCGGCTGGTCCGCGGGCCATTTAGGGTCCCGCGAGTTACCGATCGCGGTCCGGAATTCTAGCCGGCCAGGGACCACCGCAAGGCGGATGGGTGGTCACCGAGGTCCCGCCGGCTGGTCCGCGGGCCATTTAGGGTCCCGCGAGTTACCGATCGCGGTCCGGAATTCTAGCCGGCCGGGGACCACCGCGAGGCGGATGGGTCTTCACCGAGGTCCCGCCGGCTGGTCCGCGGGCCATTTAGGGTCCCGCGAGTTACCGATCGCGGCCCGGAATTCTAGCCGGCCGGGGACCACCGCGAGGCGGATGGGTCTTCACCGAGGTCCCGCCGGCTGGTCCGCGGGCCATTTAGGGTCCCGCGAGGTACCGATCGCGGTCCGGAATTCTACCCGGCCGGGGACCACCGCGAGGCGGATGGGTCTTCACCGAGGTCCCGCCGGCTGGTCCGCGGGCCATTTAGGGTCCCGCGAGGTACCGATCGCGGTCCGGAATTCTACCCGGCCGGGGACCACCGCGAGGCGGATGGGTCTTCACCGAGGTCCCGCCGGCTGGTCCGCGGGCCATTTAGGGTCCCGCGAATTAGCGATCGCGGTCCGGAATTCTAGCCGGCCAGGGACCACCGCGAGGCGGATGGGTGGTCACCGAGGTCCCGCCGGATGGTCCGCGGGCCATTTAGGGTCCCGCGAATTACCGATCGCGGTCCGGAATTCTAGCCGGCCAGGGACCACCGCGAGGCGGATGGGTGGTCACCGAGGTCCCGCCGGCTGGTCCGCGGGCCATTTAGGGTCCCGCGAGTTTGCGATCGCGGTCCGGAATTCTAGCCGGCCAGGGACCACCGCGAGGCGGATGGGTGGTCACCGAGGTCCCGCCGGCTGGTCCGCGGGCCATTTAGGGTCCCGCGAATTAGCGATCGCGGTCCGGAATTCTAGCCGGCCGGGGACCACCGCGAGGCGGATGGGTGGTCACCGACGTCCCGCCGGCTGGTCCGCGGGCCATTTAGGGTCCCGCGAGTTAGCGATCGCGGTCCGGAATTCTAGCCGGCCCGGAGCCACCCAGAGGCCGTGCACACGCGCCGGGTGGCCGGAAATACCTCCAGCCGAGCGGACATGCACTTTATAAGCACCTTGGACGAGATGGCTGAGCCTTACTCGACTTCCAGCACTTCTAAGCGTTCTCCACGGCCCGCTGTGCTTCCAGAAGACCTCCAGCCGGTCCTCATGGTGCTTTCCTCCTCACTCTCCCAGCCGAACGAGGCTTCCAGAGCCCCGGTTAAGCATTTTACGCGGCCCGCCGAGCCTCCACAGCACTTCCAGCCGGTTCTCCGGCTGCTTTCCTCCTCACTCTATAAGTCGACCCAGGCTTCCAGCACCCCGGCTAAACGTTTTACGCGGCCCGCTGAGCTTCCAGAGCACCGGCTAAGCGTTTTACGCGGCCCGCTGAGCTTCCACAGCACCTCCAGCCGGATCTCCGGGTGCTCCCATCCTCACTGTTTAAGCCGAACGAGGCTTCCAGAGCCCCGGCTAAGCGTTTTACGCGGCCCGCTGAGCTTCCGGAGCACCTCCAGCCGGTTCCACGGGTGCTTTCCTCCTCATTCTTGACGCCCGAGGAGGCTTCCAGCACTCCGGCTAAGCGTTTTACGCGGCCCGCTGAGCTTCCAGAGCACCTCCAGCCGGTTCCACGGCTGCTTTCCTCCTCACTTAATAAGCCGCCCGAGGCTTCCAGAGCCCCGGCTAAACGTTTTGCGCGGCCCGCTGAACTTCCAGAGCACCTCCAGCCGGTTCCCCGGCTGCTTTCCTCCTCACTTTCTAAGCCGCCCGAGGCTTCCAGAGCCCCGGCAAAGCGTTCTCCGCGTCCCGGTGATCTTCCCGGAGGTCGTAACGGGGAATTACCTCCCTCTAGCGGACACGGCGGGTAAATACGCCAGCTCTCGCACTTAGCGCACACTCGCGTTGCTGCGCGTCTGATGGCACTTTGAGTAGCCAAAATGCGGGAGTAACTGTCACTCTCTTAAGGTAGGCTCACTTGAGATTTTTTTGAACGGTTCGTGGATAAATATATGATATATACTACATATGATCGCATTTATAGTCAAATCATATCAAAATGTCATTCTCCGGGTGCTTTCCTCCTCACTCTTGACGCCCGAGGAGGCTTCCAGAGCCTCGGCTAAGCGTTTTACGCGGCCCGCTGAGCTCCCACCGCACCTCCAGCCGGTTCTCATGAGGCTTTCCGCCTCATTTTCTAAGCCGAAGGAGGCTTCCACAGCCCCGGCTAAGCGTTTTGCGCGGCCCGCTGAACTTCCAGAGCACCTCCAGCCGGTTCCCCGAGTGCTTTCCGCCTCACTTTCTAAGCCGCCCGAGGCTTCCAGAGCCCCGGCTAAGCGTTCTCCGCGTCCCGCTGATCTTCCCGGAGCTTGTAACGGGGAAATACCTCCCTCTAGCGGACACGGCGGGTAAATACGCCAGCTCTCGCACTTAGCGCACACTCGCGTTGCTGCGCGTCCGGTGGCACTTTGAGCGGCCAAACGGCGGGAGTAACTGTCACTCTCTTAAGGTAGGCTCACCTGAGATTTTTTTTAACCGTCCGCGGAGGCGACCGGGACCACCGGGACAGCCGGGAGGCCGTGCGCGCGGGCCAAGTGGCCGAAAATAGCTCCAGCCCAGCGGATCTGCACTTTACAAGCTCCGCGGATGAGATCGCGGAGCATTATTCGACTTCCAGCGGCCGGTGCGCTTACGCACGCCGCCCGGAACCTCCGGGAGGCCGTGCGCATGCGCAAGTGGCCGAAAATAGCTCCTAGCCGACCGGATCTGCACTTTACAAGCTCCGCGGATGAGATCGCGGAGCTTTATCCGACTTCCAGCGGCCGGTGCGCTCGCGCACTCCACCCGGCACCTCCGGGAGGCCGTGCGCATGCGCAAGTGGCCCAAAATAGCTCCAGCCCAGCGGATCGGCTGTTTACAAGCACCGCGGATGAGATCAAGGAGCTTTATCCGACTTCCAGCGGCCGGTGCGCTCGCGCACTCCACCCGGCACCTCCGGGAGGCCGTGCGCGCGCGCCAAGTGGCCCAAAATAGCTCCAGCCCAGCGGATCTGCACTCCGCGGATGAGATCGCGGAGCTTTTTTCGACTTCCAGCGGCCGGCGCGCACGACGAGCGGACCCGGTGACGGTCCAGCTCCACCCGGTACCTCGCACGGCCCGCTTCTCCCCCCCGCGCGGACTTCCGAGCGCTCGGGGAGACGTTCGGAAGCCGCCGGTGACGTTGGAGCGGGGAAATACCTCCCTCCAGCGGACACGGCGAGTAAATACACCTTCGGCCAAACGGCGGGAGTAACTATGACTCTCTTAAGGTAGCGGCACTCGACATCTTTTTCGCGGTTCGTGGACGACCCGGCCGGTTCTCGGGGGTGCTTTTTCTCCTAACTCTCGACCCCCGAGGAGGCTTCCAGAGCCCCGGCTAAGCGTTTTACGCGGCCCGCTGAGCTTCCACAGCACCTCCAGCCGGTTCCACGGGTGCTTCCCTCCTCACTCATGACGCCCGAGGAGGCTTCCAGAGCCCCGGCTAAGCGTTTTACGCGGCCCGCTGAGCTTCCACCGCACCTCCAGCCGGTTCTCATGGGGCTTTCCTCCTAACTCTCGACCCCCGAGGAGGCTTCCAGAGCCCCGGCTAAGCGTTTTACGCGGCCCGCTGAGCTTCCACAGCACCTCCAGCCGGTTCCACGGGTGCTTCCCTCCTCACTCATGACGCCCGAGGAGGCTTCCAGAGCCCCGGCTAAGCGTTTTCCGCGGCCCGCCGAGCGTCCGGAGGAGCTCCGGCCGGTCCTCGGGGTGCTTTCTTCCCAACTATTGACGCCCGAGGAGGCTTCCAGAGCCCCGGCTAAGCGTTCTCCGCGTCCCGCTGATCTTCCCGGAGCTTGTAACGGGGAAATACCTCCCTCTAGCGGACACGGCGGGTAAATACGCCACCTCTCGCACTTAGCGCACACTCGCGTTGCTGCGCGTCCGATGGCACTCTGAGCGGCCAAACGGCGGGAGTAACTGTCACTCTCTTAAGGTAGGCTCACTTGAGATTTTTTTAACCGTCCGCGGAGGCGAGCGGGACCACCGGGACAGCCGGGAGGCCGTGCGCGCGGGCCAAGTGGCCGAAAATAGCTCCAGGCCGACCGGATCGGCTAGTTGTAAGCACCGCGGATGAGATCGCGGAGCATTATTCGACTTCCAGCGGCCCGTGCGCTTACGCACGCCGCCCGGAACCTCCGGGAGGCCGTGCGCGCGCGCAAGTGGCCGAAAATAGCTCCAAGACGACCGGATCTGCACTTTACAAGCACCGCGGATGAGATCGCGGAGCATTATTCGACTTCCAGCGGCCCGTGCGCTTTCGCACGCCGCCCGGAACCTCCGGGAGGCCGTGCGCATGCGCAAGTGGCCGAAAATAGCTCCTAGCCGACCGGATCGGCTGTTTACAAGCACCGCGGATGAGATCGCGGAGCTTTATGCGACTTCCAGCGGCCGGTGCGCTCGCGCACTCCACCCGGCACCTCCGGGAGGCCGTGCGCGCGCGCCAAGTGGCCCAAAATAGCTCCAGCCCAGCGGATCTGCACTTTACAAGCTCCGCGGATGAGATCGCGGAGCTTTATTCGACTTCCAGCGGCCGGTGCGCACGACGAGCGGACCCGGTGACGGTCCAGCTCCACCCGGTACCTCGCACGGCCCGCTTCTCCCCCACGCGCGGACTTCCGAGCGCTCGGGGAGACGTTCGGAAGCCGCCGGTGACGTTGGAGCGGGGAAATACCTCCCTCCAGCGGACACGGCGAGTAAATACACCTTCGGCCAAACGGCGGGAGTAACTATGACTCTCTTAAGGTAGCGGCACTCGACATCTTTTTCACGGTTCGTGGAGGACCCGGCCGGTTCTCGGGGGTGCTTTTTCTCCTAACTCTTGACCCCCGAGGAGGCTTCCAGAGCCCCGGCTGAGCGTTTTACGCGGCCCGCCGAGCCTCCACAGCACTTCCAGCCGGTTCTCCGGGTGCTTCACTCCTCACTCTTTAAGCCGAACGAGGCTTCCAGAGCCTCGGCTAAGCGTTTTACGCGGCCCGCTGAACTTCCACAGCACCTCCAGCCGGTTCCACGGGTGCTTTCCTCCTCACTTTATAAGCCGAACGAGGCTTCCAGAGCCCCGGCTAAGCGTTTTACGCGGCCCGCTGAACTTCCACAGCACCTCCAGCCGGTTCCACGGGTGCTTTCCTCCTCACTCTTGACGCCCGAGAAGGCTTCCAGAGCCCCGGCTAAACGTTTTACGCGGCCCGCTGAACTTCCCCAGCACCCCCAGCCGGTTCCCCGAGTGCTTTCCACCTCACTTTCTAAGCCGAACGAGGCTTCCAGAGCCCCGGCTAAGCGTTCTCCGCGTCCCGGTGATCTTCCCGGAGGTCGTAACGGGGAAATACCTCCCTCCAGCGGACACGGAGAGAAATTACACCGCCTCTCGCACAGACGCGGGTAAACGGCGGGAGTAACTATGACTCTCTTAAGGTAGCCTCACTTGACATCTCTTTAACGGTTCGTGGATAAATACATGATATATACTACATATGATCGCATTTACAGCCAAATAATATAAAATGAGCATTCGGTTATAAACATTGTATTCATCAAGTTCATAGGTGATGTTAATATTTATATATTTAATGTTTATAGGTGATGTTAATATTTATATATTTATTTTGTACATCATGTTATACGACACTTGCTATAGGATCATGATGTGATCATATCGGCGGAAGTCGGCCCGGGCTCCGGGTGAAGAGGCCGAATTCTCGCCACTCGCGGCCGACCGGGGAACCAGCAGAGGCGGACGCATCACGGCGCAAGAGCCCTTGGCACTTAGAAAAAAATTGGCAAAAGTCGAGCCGCGCTCCAGGTGAAGAGGCCGAATTCTCGCTACTCGTGGCCGACCGGGGAACCAGCAGAGGCGGACGCATCACGGCGCAAGAGCCCTTGGCACTTCGAAAAAATTGGGCAAAAGTCGCTCCGCGCTCCAGGTGAAGAGGCCGAATTCTCGCCACTCGTGGCCGACCGGGGAACCAGCAGAGGCGGACGCATCGCGGCGCGAGAGCCCTTGGCACTTAGAAAAAATTTGGCAAAAGTCGCTCCGGGCTCCAGGTGAAGAGGCCGAATTCTCGCTACTAGTGGCCGACCGGGGAACCAGCGAAGGCGGGTAAGCTTTCTATGGAGCCCCGCCGGCTGGTCCGCGGGCCGAACGTGGTCCCGTCACCTACCGACAGCGGACGCCGATCCACGCCCGGCAAGGACCACCCAGAGGCGGACACGCTCTCCGACGAGCCCCGCCGGCCGGTCCGCGGCGGGAAATGCGCCCTCTGGCGGACACGCCGTTGTAAATGAATGGGCTTTGGCACTTAGTGCATTTTCGCAAAAGTTGAGCCGCGCTCCGGGCGAAGAGGCCGAATTCTCGCTACTCGCGGCCGACCGGGGAACCAGCGAAGGCGGGTAAGCTTTCAAGAGAGCCCCGCCGGCTGGTCCGCGGGCCGAACGTGGTCCCGTAAAGTACCGACAGCGGACGCCGACCCACGCCCGGCAAGGACCACCGAGAGGCGGACACGCTCTCCGACGAGCCCCGCCGGCCGGTCCGCGGCGGGAAATGCGCCCTCTGGCGGACACGCCGTTGTAAATGAATGGGCTTTGGCACTTAGTGCATTTTCGAATAAGTTGAGCCGCGCTCCGGG